>NC_142615.1:67248162-67548162 GCF_059453375.1 Lepisosteus platostomus | reverse complement strand
TGAGCCTGTCTCTCAATAATAATAATACAGTGTGTGATCTCCTGTCAAAGCCTGAGGAACAGTGAGTCTGTCTCTCAATAATAATAATCCAGTGTGTGATCTCCTGTTCCAGCCTGAGGAACAGACAGCGAGCCTGTCTCTCAATAATAATAATACAGTGTGTGATCTCCTGTCGCAGCCTGAGGAACAGACAGCGAGCCTGTCTCTCAATAATAATAATACAGTGTGTGATCTCCTGTCAAAGCCTGAGGAACAGACAGGGAGCCTGTCTCTCAATAATAATAATATAGTGTGTGATCTCCTGTCGCAGCCTGAGGAACAGACAGCGAGCCTGTCTCTCAATAATAATAATACAGTGTGTGATCTCCTGTCCCAGCCTGAGGAACAGTGAGTCTGTCTCTCAATAATAATAATCCAGTGTGTGATCTCCTGTCCCAGCCTGAGGAACAGTGAGTCTGTCTCTCAATAATAATAATACAGTGTGTGATCTCCTGTCCCAGCCTGAGGAACAGACAGTGAGCCTGTCTCTCAATAATAATAATACAGTGTGTGATCTCCTGTCCCAGCCTGAGGAACAGACAGTGAGCCTGTCTCTCAATAATAATAATACAGTGTGTGATCTCCTGTCAAAGCCTGAGGAACAGTGAGTCTGTCTCTCAATAATAATAATCCAGTGTGTGATCTCCTGTTCCAGCCTGAGGAACAGACAGCGAGCCTATCTCTCAATAATAATAATACAGTGTGTGATCTCCTGTCGCAGCCTGAGGAACAGACAGCGAGCCTGTCTCTCAATAATAATAATACAGTGTGTGATCTCCTGTCAAAGCCTGAGGAACAGACAGGGAGCCTGTCTCTCAATAATAATAATATAGTGTGTGATCTCCTGTCGCAGCCTGAGGAACAGACAGCGAGCCTGTCTCTCAATAATAATAATACAGTGTGTGATCTCCTGTCGCAGCTTGAGGAACAGACAGCGAGCCTGTCTCTCAATAATAATAATCCAGTGTGTGATCTCCTGTCCCAGCCTGAGGAACAGACAGTGAGCCTGTCTCTCAATACTAGTAATACAGGGTGTGATCTCCTGTCCCAGCCTGAGGAACAGACAGTGAGCCTGTCTCTCAATAATAATAATACAGTGTGTGATCTCCTGTCCCAGCCTGAGGAACAGACAGTGAGCCTGTCTCTCAATAATAATAATACAGTGTGTGATCTCCTGTCAAAGCCTGAGGAACAGTGAGTCTGTCTCTCAATAATAATAATCCAGTGTGTGATCTCCTGTCCCAGCCTGAGGAACAGACAGTGAGCCTGTCTCTCAATAATAATAATACAGTGTGTGATCTCCTGTCCCAGCCTGAGGAACAGACAGTGAGCCTGTCTCTCAATAATAATAATCCAGTGTGTGATCTCCTGTCCCAGCCTGAGGAACAGACAGCGAGCCTGTCTCTCAATAATAATAATACAGTGTGTGATCTCCTGTCCCAGCCTGAGGAACAGTGAGTCTGTCTCTCAATAATAATAATACAGTGTGTGATCTCCTGTCCCAGCCTGAGGAACAGTGAGCCTGTCTCTCAATAATAATAATACAGTGTGTGATCTCCTGTCCCAGCCTGAGGAACAGACAGTGAACCTGTCTCTCAATAATAATAATACAGCATGTGATCTCCTGTCCCAGCCTGAGGAACAGACAGTGAGCCTGTCTCTCAATAATAATAATACAGTGTGTGATCTCCTGTCCCAGCCTGAGGAACAGTGAGTCTGTCTCTCAATAATAATAATCCAGTGTGTGATCTCCTGTCCCAGCCTGAGGAACAGACAGTGAGCCTGTCTCTCAATAATAATAATACAGTGTGTGATCTCCTGTCCCAGCCTGAGGAACAGTGAGTCTGTCTCTCAATAATAATAATCCAGTGTGTGATCTCCTGTCCCAGCCTGAGGAACAGACAGTGAGCCTGTCTCTCAATAATAATAATACAGTGTGTGATCTCCTGTCCCAGCCTGAGGAACAGACAGTGAGCCTGTCTCTCAATAATAATAATACAGTGTGTGATCTCCTGTCAAAGCCTGAGGAACAGTGAGTCTGTCTCTCAATAATAATAATCCAGTGTGTGATCTCCTGTCCCAGCCTGAGGAACAGACAGCGAGCCTGTCTCTCAATAATAATAATACAGTGTGTGATCTCCTGTCGCAGCCTGAGGAACAGACAGCGAGCCTGTCTCTCAATAATAATAATACAGTGTGTGATCTCCTGTCAAAGCCTGAGGAACAGACAGGGAGCCTGTCTCTCAATAATAATAATACAGTGTGTGATCTCCTGTCGCAGCCTGAGGAACAGACAGCGAGCCTGTCTCTCAATAATAATAATCCAGTGTGTGATCTCCTGTCGCAGCCTGAGGAACAGACAGCGAGCCTGTCTCTCAATAATAATAATCCAGTGTGTGATCTCCTGTCCCAGCCTGAGGAACAGACAGTGAGCCTGTCTCTCAATACTAATAATACAGGGCTTGATCTCCTGTCCCAGCCTGAGGAACAGACAGTGAGCCTGTCTCTCAATAATAATAATACAGTGTGTGATCTCCTGTCCCAGCCTGAGGAACAGACAGTGAGCCTGTCTCTCAATAATAATACAGTGTGTGATCTCCTGTCAAAGCCTGAGGAACAGACAGGGAGCCTGTCTCTCAATAATAATAATATAGTGTGTGATCTCCTGTCGCAGCCTGAGGAACAGACAGCGAGCCTGTCTCTCAATAATAATAATACAGTGTGTGATCTCCTGTCGCAGCCTGAGGAACAGACAGCGAGCCTGTCTCTCAATAATAATAATACAGTGTGTGATCTCCTGTCGCAGCCTGAGGAACAGACAGCGAGCCTGTCTCTCAATAATAATAATCCAGTGTGTGATCTCCTGTCCCAGCCTGAGGAACAGACAGTGAACCTGTCTCTCAATAATAATGATACAGCCTGTGATCTCCTGTCCCAGCCTGAGGAACAGACAGTGAGCCTGTCTCTCAATAATAATAATACAGTGTGTGATCTCCTGTCCCAGCCTGAGGAACAGTGAGTCTGTCTCTCAATAATAATAATCCAGTGTGTGATCTCCTGTCCCAGCCTGAGGAACAGACAGTGAGCCTGTCTCTCAATAATAATAATACAGTGTGTGATCTCCTGTCCCAGCCTGAGGAACAGTGAGTCTGTCTCTCAATAATAATAATCCAGTGTGTGATCTCCTGTCCCAACCTGAGGAACAGTGAGTCTGTCTCTCAATAATAATAATACAGTGTGTGATCTCCTGTCCCAGCCTGAGGAACAGACAGTGAGCCTGTCTCTCAATAATAATAATACAGTGTGTGATCTCCTGTCCCAGCCTGAGGAACAGACAGTGAGCCTGTCTCTCAATAATAATAATACAGTGTGTGATCTCCTGTCAAAGCCTGAGGAACAGTGAGTCTGTCTCTCAATAATAATAATCCAGTGTGTGATCTCCTGTCCCAGCCTGAGGAACAGACAGCGAGCCTGTCTCTCAATAATAATAATACAGTGTGTGATCTCCTGTCCCAGCCTGAGGAACAGTGAGTCTGTCTCTCAATAATAATAATACAGTGTGTGATCTCCTGTCCCAGCCTGAGGAACAGTGAGCCTGTCTCTCAATAATAATAATACAGTGTGTGATCTCCTGTCCCAGCCTGAGGAACAGACAGTGAACCTGTCTCTCAATAATAATAATACAGCATGTGATCTCCTGTCGCAGCCTGAGGAACAGACAGTGAGCCTGTCTCTCAATAATAATAATCCAGTGTGTGATCTCCTGTCCCAGCCTGAGGAACAGACAGCGAGCCTGTCTCTCAATAATAATAATACAGTGTGTGATCTCCTGTCCCAGCCTGAGGAACAGTGAGTCTGTCTCTCAATAATAATAATACAGTGTGTGATCTCCTGTCCCAGCCTGAGGAACAGTGAGCCTGTCTCTCAATAATAATAATACAGTGTGTGATCTCCGGTCCCAGCCTGAGGAACAGTGAGTCTGTCTCTCAATAATAATAATCCAGTGTGTGATCTCCTGTCCCAGCCTGAGGAACAGACAGCGAGCCTGTCTCTCAATAATAATAATACAGTGTGTGATCTCCTGTCCCAGCCTGAGGAACAGTGAGTCTGTCTCTCAATAATAATAATACAGTGTGTGATCTCCTGTCCCAGCCTGAGGAACAGTGAGTCTGTCTCTCAATAATAATAATACAGTGTGTGATCTCCTGTCCCAGCCTGAGGAACAGACAGTGAGCCTGTCTCTCAATAATAATAATACAGTGTGTGATCTCCTGTCCCAGCCTGAGGAACAGACAGTGAGCCTGTCTCTCAATAATAATAATACAGTGTGTGATCTCCTGTCAAAGCCTGAGGAACAGTGAGTCTGTCTCTCAATAATAATAATCCAGTGTGTGATCTCCTGTTCCAGCCTGAGGAACAGACAGTGAGCCTGTCTCTCAATAATAATAATACAGTGTGTGATCTCCTGTCCCAGCCTGAGGAACAGACAGCGAGCCTGTCTCTCAATAATAATAATACAGTGTGTGATCTCCTGTCAAAGCCTGAGGAACAGACAGGGAGCCTGTCTCTCAATAATAATAATACAGTGTGTGATCTCCTGTCGCAGCCTGAGGAACAGACAGCGAGCCTGTCTCTCAATAATAATAATACAGTGTGTGATCTCCTGTCGCAGCCTGAGGAACAGACAGCGAGCCTGTCTCTCAATAATAATAATCCAGTGTGTGATCTCCTGTCCCAGCCTGAGGAACAGACAGTGAGCCTGTCTCTCAATACTAGTAATACAGGGTGTGATCTCCTGTCCCAGCCTGAGGAACAGACAGTGAGCCTGTCTCTCAATAATAATAATACAGTGTGTGATCTCCTGTCCCAGCCTGAGGAACAGTGAGTCTGTCTCTCAATAATAATAATCCAGTGTGTGATCTCCTGTCCCAGCCTGAGGAACAGTGAGTCTGTCTCTCAATAATAATAATACAGTGTGTGATCTCCTGTCCCAGCCTGAGGAACAGACAGTGAGCCTGTCTCTCAATAATAATAATACAGTGTGTGATCTCCTGTCCCAGCCTGAGGAACAGACAGTGAGCCTGTCTCTCAATAATAATAATACAGTGTGTGATCTCCTGTCAAAGCCTGAGGAACAGTGAGTCTGTCTCTCAATAATAATAATCCAGTGTGTGATCTCCTGTCCCAGCCTGAGGAACAGACAGCGAGCCTGTCTCTCAATAATAATAATACAGTGTGTGATCTCCTGTCCCAGCCTGAGGAACAGTGAGTCTGTCTCTCAATAATAATAATACAGTGTGTGATCTCCTGTCCCAGCCTGAGGAACAGTGAGCCTGTCTCTCAATAATAATAATACAGTGTGTGATCTCCTGTCCCAGCCTGAGGAACAGTGAGTCTGTCTCTCAATAATAATAATACAGTGTGTGATCTCCTGTCCCAGCCTGAGGAACAGACAGTGAGCCTGTCTCTCAATAATAATAATACAGTGTGTGATCTCCTGTCCCAGCCTGAGGAACAGACAGTGAGCCTGTCTCTCAATAATAATAATACAGTGTGTGATCTCCTGTCAAAGCCTGAGGAACAGTGAGTCTGTCTCTCAATAATAATAATCCAGTGTGTGATCTCCTGTTCCAGCCTGAGGAACAGACAGCGAGCCTGTCTCTCAATAATAATAATACAGTGTGTGATCTCCTGTCGCAGCCTGAGGAACAGACAGCGAGCCTGTCTCTCAATAATAATAATACAGTGTGTGATCTCCTGTCAAAGCCTGAGGAACAGACAGGGAGCCTGTCTCTCAATAATAATAATATAGTGTGTGATCTCCTGTCGCAGCCTGAGGAACAGACAGCGAGCATGTCTCTCAATAATAATAATACAGTGTGTGATCTCCTGTCGCAGCCTGAGGAACAGACAGCGAGCCTGTCTCTCAATAATAATAATACAGTGTGTGATCTCCTGTCCCAGCCTGAGGAACAGTGAGTCTGTCTCTCAATAATAATAATCCAGTGTGTGATCTCCTGTCCCAGCCTGAGGAACAGTGAGTCTGTCTCTCAATAATAATAATACAGTGTGTGATCTCCTGTCCCAGCCTGAGGAACAGACAGTGAGCCTGTCTCTCAATAATAATAATACAGTGTGTGATCTCCTGTCCCAGCCTGAGGAACAGACAGTGAGCCTGTCTCTCAATAATAATAATACAGTGTGTGATCTCCTGTCAAAGCCTGAGGAACAGTGAGTCTGTCTCTCAATAATAATAATCCAGTGTGTGATCTCCTGTTCCAGCCTGAGGAACAGACAGCGAGCCTGTCTCTCAATAATAATAATACAGTGTGTGATCTCCTGTCGCAGCCTGAGGAACAGACAGCGAGCCTGTCTCTCAATAATAATAATACAGTGTGTGATCTCCTGTCAAAGCCTGAGGAACAGACAGGGAGCCTGTCTCTCAATAATAATAATATAGTGTGTGATCTCCTGTCGCAGCCTGAGGAACAGACAGCGAGCCTGTCTCTCAATAATAATAATACAGTGTGTGATCTCCTGTCGCAGCTTGAGGAACAGACAGCGAGCCTGTCTCTCAATAATAATAATCCAGTGTGTGATCTCCTGTCCCAGCCTGAGGAACAGACAGTGAGCCTGTCTCTCAATACTAGTAATACAGGGTGTGATCTCCTGTCCCAGCCTGAGGAACAGACAGTGAGCCTGTCTCTCAATAATAATAATACAGTGTGTGATCTCCTGTCCCAGCCTGAGGAACAGACAGTGAGCCTGTCTCTCAATAATAATAATACAGTGTGTGATCTCCTGTCAAAGCCTGAGGAACAGTGAGTCTGTCTCTCAATAATAATAATCCAGTGTGTGATCTCCTGTCCCAGCCTGAGGAACAGACAGTGAGCCTGTCTCTCAATAATAATAATACAGTGTGTGATCTCCTGTCCCAGCCTGAGGAACAGACAGTGAGCCTGTCTCTCAATAATAATAATCCAGTGTGTGATCTCCTGTCCCAGCCTGAGGAACAGACAGCGAGCCTGTCTCTCAATAATAATAATACAGTGTGTGATCTCCTGTCCCAGCCTGAGGAACAGTGAGTCTGTCTCTCAATAATAATAATACAGTGTGTGATCTCCTGTCCCAGCCTGAGGAACAGTGAGCCTGTCTCTCAATAATAATAATACAGTGTGTGATCTCCTGTCCCAGCCTGAGGAACAGACAGTGAACCTGTCTCTCAATAATAATAATACAGCATGTGATCTCCTGTCCCAGCCTGAGGAACAGACAGTGAGCCTGTCTCTCAATAATAATAATACAGTGTGTGATCTCCTGTCCCAGCCTGAGGAACAGTGAGTCTGTCTCTCAATAATAATAATCCAGTGTGTGATCTCCTGTCCCAGCCTGAGGAACAGACAGTGAGCCTGTCTCTCAATAATAATAATACAGTGTGTGATCTCCTGTCCCAGCCTGAGGAACAGACAGTGAGCCTGTCTCTCAATAATAATAATACAGTGTGTGATCTCCTGTCAAAGCCTGAGGAACAGTGAGTCTGTCTCTCAATAATAATAATCCAGTGTGTGATCTCCTGTCCCAGCCTGAGGAACAGACAGCGAGCCTGTCTCTCAATAATAATAATACAGTGTGTGATCTCCTGTCGCAGCCTGAGGAACAGACAGCGAGCCTGTCTCTCAATAATAATAATACAGTGTGTGATCTCCTGTCAAAGCCTGAGGAACAGACAGGGAGCCTGTCTCTCAATAATAATAATACAGTGTGTGATCTCCTGTCGCAGCCTGAGGAACAGACAGCGAGCCTGTCTCTCAATAATAATAATCCAGTGTGTGATCTCCTGTCGCAGCCTGAGGAACAGACAGCGAGCCTGTCTCTCAATAATAATAATCCAGTGTGTGATCTCCTGTCCCAGCCTGAGGAACAGACAGTGAGCCTGTCTCTCAATACTAATAATACAGGGCTTGATCTCCTGTCCCAGCCTGAGGAACAGACAGTGAGCCTGTCTCTCAATAATAATAATACAGTGTGTGATCTCCTGTCCCAGCCTGAGGAACAGACAGTGAGCCTGTCTCTCAATAATAATACAGTGTGTGATCTCCTGTCAAAGCCTGAGGAACAGTGAGTCTGTCTCTCAATAATAATAATCCAGTGTGTGATCTCCTGTCCCAGCCTGAGGAACAGTGAGTCTGTCTCTCAATAATAATAATACAGTGTGTGATCTCCTGTCCCAGCCTGAGGAACAGACAGTGAGCCTGTCTCTCAATAATAATAATACAGTGTGTGATCTCCTGTCCCAGCCTGAGGAACAGACAGTGAGCCTGTCTCTCAATAATAATAATACAGTGTGTGATCTCCTGTCAAAGCCTGAGGAACAGTGAGTCTGTCTCTCAATAATAATAATCCAGTGTGTGATCTCCTGTCCCAGCCTGAGGAACAGACAGCGAGCCTGTCTCTCAATAATAATAATACAGTGTGTGATCTCCTGTCGCAGCCTGAGGAACAGACAGCGAGCCTGTCTCTCAATAATAATAATACAGTGTGTGATCTCCTGTCAAAGCCTGAGGAACAGACAGGGAGCCTGTGTCTCAATAATAATAATACAGTGTGTGATCTCCTGTCGCAGCCCGAGGAACAGACAGCGAGCCTGTCTCTCAATAATAATAATACAGTGTGTGATCTCCTGTCGCAGCCTGAGGAACAGACAGTGAGCCTGTCTCTCAATAATAATAATACAGTGTGTGATCTCCTGTCCCAGCCTGTGGAACAGACAGTGAGCCTGTCTCTCAATAATAATAATACAGTGTGTGATCTCCTGTCAAAGCCTGAGGAACAGTGAGTCTGTCTCTCAATAATAATAATACAGTGTGTGATCTCCTGTCCCAGCCTGAGGAACAGTGAGTCTGTCTCTCAATAATAATAATACAGTGTGTGATCTCCTGTCCCAGCCTGAGGAACAGTGAGCCTGTCTCTCAATAATAATAATACAGTGTGTGATCTCCTGTCCCAGCCTGAGGAACAGTGAGTCTGTCTCTCAATAATAATAATACAGTGTGTGATCTCCTGTCCCAGCCTGAGGAACAGACAGTGAGCCTGTCTCTCAATAATAATAATACAGTGTGTGATCTCCTGTCCCAGCCTGAGGAACAGACAGTGAGCCTGTCTCTCAATAATAATAATACAGTGTGTGATCTCCTGTCAAAGCCTGAGGAACAGTGAGTCTGTCTCTCAATAATAATAATCCAGTGTGTGATCTCCTGTTCCAGCCTGAGGAACAGACAGCGAGCCTGTCTCTCAATAATAATAATACAGTGTGTGATCTCCTGTCGCAGCCTGAGGAACAGACAGCGAGCCTGTCTCTCAATAATAATAATACAGTGTGTGATCTCCTGTCAAAGCCTGAGGAACAGACAGGGAGCCTGTCTCTCAATAATAATAATATAGTGTGTGATCTCCTGTCGCAGCCTGAGGAACAGACAGCGAGCATGTCTCTCAATAATAATAATACAGTGTGTGATCTCCTGTCGCAGCCTGAGGAACAGACAGCGAGCCTGTCTCTCAATAATAATAATACAGTGTGTGATCTCCTGTCCCAGCCTGAGGAACAGTGAGTCTGTCTCTCAATAATAATAATCCAGTGTGTGATCTCCTGTCCCAGCCTGAGGAACAGTGAGTCTGTCTCTCAATAATAATAATACAGTGTGTGATCTCCTGTCCCAGCCTGAGGAACAGACAGTGAGCCTGTCTCTCAATAATAATAATACAGTGTGTGATCTCCTGTCCCAGCCTGAGGAACAGACAGTGAGCCTGTCTCTCAATAATAATAATACAGTGTGTGATCTCCTGTCAAAGCCTGAGGAACAGTGAGTCTGTCTCTCAATAATAATAATCCAGTGTGTGATCTCCTGTTCCAGCCTGAGGAACAGACAGCGAGCCTGTCTCTCAATAATAATAATACAGTGTGTGATCTCCTGTCGCAGCCTGAGGAACAGACAGCGAGCCTGTCTCTCAATAATAATAATACAGTGTGTGATCTCCTGTCAAAGCCTGAGGAACAGACAGGGAGCCTGTCTCTCAATAATAATAATATAGTGTGTGATCTCCTGTCGCAGCCTGAGGAACAGACAGCGAGCCTGTCTCTCAATAATAATAATACAGTGTGTGATCTCCTGTCGCAGCTTGAGGAACAGACAGCGAGCCTGTCTCTCAATAATAATAATCCAGTGTGTGATCTCCTGTCCCAGCCTGAGGAACAGACAGTGAGCCTGTCTCTCAATACTAGTAATACAGGGTGTGATCTCCTGTCCCAGCCTGAGGAACAGACAGTGAGCCTGTCTCTCAATAATAATAATACAGTGTGTGATCTCCTGTCCCAGCCTGAGGAACAGACAGTGAGCCTGTCTCTCAATAATAATAATACAGTGTGTGATCTCCTGTCAAAGCCTGAGGAACAGTGAGTCTGTCTCTCAATAATAATAATCCAGTGTGTGATCTCCTGTCCCAGCCTGAGGAACAGACAGTGAGCCTGTCTCTCAATAATAATAATACAGTGTGTGATCTCCTGTCCCAGCCTGAGGAACAGACAGTGAGCCTGTCTCTCAATAATAATAATCCAGTGTGTGATCTCCTGTCCCAGCCTGAGGAACAGACAGCGAGCCTGTCTCTCAATAATAATAATACAGTGTGTGATCTCCTGTCCCAGCCTGAGGAACAGTGAGTCTGTCTCTCAATAATAATAATACAGTGTGTGATCTCCTGTCCCAGCCTGAGGAACAGTGAGCCTGTCTCTCAATAATAATAATACAGTGTGTGATCTCCTGTCCCAGCCTGAGGAACAGACAGTGAACCTGTCTCTCAATAATAATAATACAGCATGTGATCTCCTGTCCCAGCCTGAGGAACAGACAGTGAGCCTGTCTCTCAATAATAATAATACAGTGTGTGATCTCCTGTCCCAGCCTGAGGAACAGTGAGTCTGTCTCTCAATAATAATAATCCAGTGTGTGATCTCCTGTCCCAGCCTGAGGAACAGACAGTGAGCCTGTCTCTCAATAATAATAATACAGTGTGTGATCTCCTGTCCCAGCCTGAGGAACAGACAGTGAGCCTGTCTCTCAATAATAATAATACAGTGTGTGATCTCCTGTCAAAGCCTGAGGAACAGTGAGTCTGTCTCTCAATAATAATAATCCAGTGTGTGATCTCCTGTCCCAGCCTGAGGAACAGACAGCGAGCCTGTCTCTCAATAATAATAATACAGTGTGTGATCTCCTGTCGCAGCCTGAGGAACAGACAGCGAGCCTGTCTCTCAATAATAATAATACAGTGTGTGATCTCCTGTCAAAGCCTGAGGAACAGACAGGGAGCCTGTCTCTCAATAATAATAATACAGTGTGTGATCTCCTGTCGCAGCCTGAGGAACAGACAGCGAGCCTGTCTCTCAATAATAATAATCCAGTGTGTGATCTCCTGTCGCAGCCTGAGGAACAGACAGCGAGCCTGTCTCTCAATAATAATAATCCAGTGTGTGATCTCCTGTCCCAGCCTGAGGAACAGACAGTGAGCCTGTCTCTCAATACTAATAATACAGGGCTTGATCTCCTGTCCCAGCCTGAGGAACAGACAGTGAGCCTGTCTCTCAATAATAATAATACAGTGTGTGATCTCCTGTCCCAGCCTGAGGAACAGACAGTGAGCCTGTCTCTCAATAATAATACAGTGTGTGATCTCCTGTCAAAGCCTGAGGAACAGTGAGTCTGTCTCTCAATAATAATAATCCAGTGTGTGATCTCCTGTCCCAGCCTGAGGAACAGTGAGTCTGTCTCTCAATAATAATAATACAGTGTGTGATCTCCTGTCCCAGCCTGAGGAACAGACAGTGAGCCTGTCTCTCAATAATAATAATACAGTGTGTGATCTCCTGTCCCAGCCTGAGGAACAGACAGTGAGCCTGTCTCTCAATAATAATAATACAGTGTGTGATCTCCTGTCAAAGCCTGAGGAACAGTGAGTCTGTCTCTCAATAATAATAATCCAGTGTGTGATCTCCTGTCCCAGCCTGAGGAACAGACAGCGAGCCTGTCTCTCAATAATAATAATACAGTGTGTGATCTCCTGTCGCAGCCTGAGGAACAGACAGCGAGCCTGTCTCTCAATAATAATAATACAGTGTGTGATCTCCTGTCAAAGCCTGAGGAACAGACAGGGAGCCTGTGTCTCAATAATAATAATACAGTGTGTGATCTCCTGTCGCAGCCCGAGGAACAGACAGCGAGCCTGTCTCTCAATAATAATAATACAGTGTGTGATCTCCTGTCGCAGCCTGAGGAACAGACAGTGAGCCTGTCTCTCAATAATAATAATACAGTGTGTGATCTCCTGTCCCAGCCTGTGGAACAGACAGTGAGCCTGTCTCTCAATAATAATAATACAGTGTGTGATCTCCTGTCAAAGCCTGAGGAACAGTGAGTCTGTCTCTCAATAATAATAATCCAGTGTGTGATCTCCTGTCGCAGCCTGAGGAACAGACAGCGAGCCTGTCTCTCAATAATAATAATCCAGTGTGTGATCTCCTGTCCCAGCCTGAGGAACAGACAGTGAGCCTGTCTCTCAATACTAGTAATACAGTGTGTGATCTCCTGTCCCAGCCTGAGGAACAGACAGTGAGCCTGTCTCTCAATAATAATAATACAGTGTGTGATCTCCTGTCCCAGCCTGAGGAACAGACAGTGAGCCTGTCTCTCAATAATAATAATACAGTGTGTGATCTCCTGTCAAAGCCTGAGGAACAGTGAGTCTGTCTCTCAATAATAATAATCCAGTGTGTGATCTCCTGTTCCAGCCTGAGGAACAGACAGCGAGCCTGTCTCTCAATAATAATAATACAGTGTGTGATCTCCTGTCGCAGCCTGAGGAACAGACAGCGAGCCTGTCTCTCAATAATAATAATACAGTGTGTGATCTCCTGTCAAAGCCTGAGGAACAGACAGGGAGCCTGTCTCTCAATAATAATAATATAGTGTGTGATCTCCTGTCGCAGCCTGAGGAACAGACAGCGAGCATGTCTCTCAATAATAATAATACAGTGTGTGATCTCCTGTCGCAGCCTGAGGAACAGACAGCGAGCCTGTCTCTCAATAATAATAATACAGTGTGTGATCTCCTGTCCCAGCCTGAGGAACAGTGAGTCTGTCTCTCAATAATAATAATCCAGTGTGTGATCTCCTGTCCCAGCCTGAGGAACAGTGAGTCTGTCTCTCAATAATAATAATACAGTGTGTGATCTCCTGTCCCAGCCTGAGGAACAGACAGTGAGCCTGTCTCTCAATAATAATAATACAGTGTGTGATCTCCTGTCCCAGCCTGAGGAACAGACAGTGAGCCTGTCTCTCAATAATAATAATACAGTGTGTGATCTCCTGTCAAAGCCTGAGGAACAGTGAGTCTGTCTCTCAATAATAATAATCCAGTGTGTGATCTCCTGTTCCAGCCTGAGGAACAGACAGCGAGCCTGTCTCTCAATAATAATAATACAGTGTGTGATCTCCTGTCGCAGCCTGAGGAACAGACAGCGAGCCTGTCTCTCAATAATAATAATACAGTGTGTGATCTCCTGTCAAAGCCTGAGGAACAGACAGGGAGCCTGTCTCTCAATAATAATAATATAGTGTGTGATCTCCTGTCGCAGCCTGAGGAACAGACAGCGAGCCTGTCTCTCAATAATAATAATACAGTGTGTGATCTCCTGTCGCAGCTTGAGGAACAGACAGCGAGCCTGTCTCTCAATAATAATAATCCAGTGTGTGATCTCCTGTCCCAGCCTGAGGAACAGACAGTGAGCCTGTCTCTCAATACTAGTAATACAGGGTGTGATCTCCTGTCCCAGCCTGAGGAACAGACAGTGAGCCTGTCTCTCAATAATAATAATACAGTGTGTGATCTCCTGTCCCAGCCTGAGGAACAGACAGTGAGCCTGTCTCTCAATAATAATAATACAGTGTGTGATCTCCTGTCAAAGCCTGAGGAACAGTGAGTCTGTCTCTCAATAATAATAATCCAGTGTGTGATCTCCTGTCCCAGCCTGAGGAACAGACAGTGAGCCTGTCTCTCAATAATAATAATACAGTGTGTGATCTCCTGTCCCAGCCTGAGGAACAGACAGTGAGCCTGTCTCTCAATAATAATAATCCAGTGTGTGATCTCCTGTCCCAGCCTGAGGAACAGACAGCGAGCCTGTCTCTCAATAATAATAATACAGTGTGTGATCTCCTGTCCCAGCCTGAGGAACAGTGAGTCTGTCTCTCAATAATAATAATACAGTGTGTGATCTCCTGTCCCAGCCTGAGGAACAGTGAGCCTGTCTCTCAATAATAATAATACAGTGTGTGATCTCCTGTCCCAGCCTGAGGAACAGACAGTGAACCTGTCTCTCAATAATAATAATACAGCATGTGATCTCCTGTCCCAGCCTGAGGAACAGACAGTGAGCCTGTCTCTCAATAATAATAATACAGTGTGTGATCTCCTGTCCCAGCCTGAGGAACAGTGAGTCTGTCTCTCAATAATAATAATCCAGTGTGTGATCTCCTGTCCCAGCCTGAGGAACAGACAGTGAGCCTGTCTCTCAATAATAATAATACAGTGTGTGATCTCCTGTCCCAGCCTGAGGAACAGACAGTGAGCCTGTCTCTCAATAATAATAATACAGTGTGTGATCTCCTGTCAAAGCCTGAGGAACAGTGAGTCTGTCTCTCAATAATAATAATCCAGTGTGTGATCTCCTGTCCCAGCCTGAGGAACAGACAGCGAGCCTGTCTCTCAATAATAATAATACAGTGTGTGATCTCCTGTCGCAGCCTGAGGAACAGACAGCGAGCCTGTCTCTCAATAATAATAATACAGTGTGTGATCTCCTGTCAAAGCCTGAGGAACAGACAGGGAGCCTGTCTCTCAATAATAATAATACAGTGTGTGATCTCCTGTCGCAGCCTGAGGAACAGACAGCGAGCCTGTCTCTCAATAATAATAATCCAGTGTGTGATCTCCTGTCGCAGCCTGAGGAACAGACAGCGAGCCTGTCTCTCAATAATAATAATCCAGTGTGTGATCTCCTGTCCCAGCCTGAGGAACAGACAGTGAGCCTGTCTCTCAATACTAATAATACAGGGCTTGATCTCCTGTCCCAGCCTGAGGAACAGACAGTGAGCCTGTCTCTCAATAATAATAATACAGTGTGTGATCTCCTGTCCCAGCCTGAGGAACAGACAGTGAGCCTGTCTCTCAATAATAATACAGTGTGTGATCTCCTGTCAAAGCCTGAGGAACAGTGAGTCTGTCTCTCAATAATAATAATCCAGTGTGTGATCTCCTGTCCCAGCCTGAGGAACAGTGAGTCTGTCTCTCAATAATAATAATACAGTGTGTGATCTCCTGTCCCAGCCTGAGGAACAGACAGTGAGCCTGTCTCTCAATAATAATAATACAGTGTGTGATCTCCTGTCCCAGCCTGAGGAACAGACAGTGAGCCTGTCTCTCAATAATAATAATACAGTGTGTGATCTCCTGTCAAAGCCTGAGGAACAGTGAGTCTGTCTCTCAATAATAATAATCCAGTGTGTGATCTCCTGTCCCAGCCTGAGGAACAGACAGCGAGCCTGTCTCTCAATAATAATAATACAGTGTGTGATCTCCTGTCGCAGCCTGAGGAACAGACAGCGAGCCTGTCTCTCAATAATAATAATACAGTGTGTGATCTCCTGTCAAAGCCTGAGGAACAGACAGGGAGCCTGTGTCTCAATAATAATAATACAGTGTGTGATCTCCTGTCGCAGCCCGAGGAACAGACAGCGAGCCTGTCTCTCAATAATAATAATACAGTGTGTGATCTCCTGTCGCAGCCTGAGGAACAGACAGTGAGCCTGTCTCTCAATAATAATAATACAGTGTGTGATCTCCTGTCCCAGCCTGTGGAACAGACAGTGAGCCTGTCTCTCAATAATAATAATACAGTGTGTGATCTCCTGTCAAAGCCTGAGGAACAGTGAGTCTGTCTCTCAATAATAATAATCCAGTGTGTGATCTCCTGTCGCAGCCTGAGGAACAGACAGCGAGCCTGTCTCTCAATAATAATAATCCAGTGTGTGATCTCCTGTCCCAGCCTGAGGAACAGACAGTGAGCCTGTCTCTCAATACTAGTAATACAGTGTGTGATCTCCTGTCCCAGCCTGAGGAACAGACAGTGAGCCTGTCTCTCAATAATAATAATACAGTGTGTGATCTCCTGTCCCAGCCTGAGGAACAGACAGTGAGCCTGTCTCTCAATAATAATAATACAGTGTGTGATCTCCTGTCAAAGCCTGAGGAACAGTGAGTCTGTCTCTCAATAATAATAATCCAGTGTGTGATCTCCTGTCCCAGCCTGAGGAACAGACAGCGAGCCTGTCTCTCAATAATAATAATACAGTGTGTGATCTCCTGTCGCAGCCTGAGGAACAGACAGCGAGCCTGTCTCTCAATAATAATAATACAGTGTGTGATCTCCTGTCAAAGCCTGAGGAACAGACAGGGAGCCTGTCTCTCAATAATAATAATACAGTGTGTGATCTCCTGTCGCAGCCTGAGGAACAGACAGCGAGCCTGTCTCTCAATAATAATAATACAGTGTGTGATCTCCTGTCGCAGCCTGAGGAACAGACAGCGAGCCTGTCTCTCAATAATAATAATCCAGTGTGTGATCTCCTGTCCCAGCCTGAGGAACAGACAGTGAGCCTGTCTCTCAATACTAGTAATACAGGGTGTGATCTCCTGTCCCAGCCTGAGGAACAGACAGTGAGCCTGTCTCTCAATAATAATAATACAGTGTGTGATCTCCTGTCCCAGCCTGAGGAACAGACAGTGAGCCTGTCTCTCAATAATAATAATACAGTGTGTGATCTCCTGTCAAAGCCTGAGGAACAGTGAGTCTGTCTCTCAATAATAATAATCCAGTGTGTGATCTCCTGTTCCAGCCTGAGGAACAGACAGCGAGCCTGTCTCTCAATAATAATAATACAGTGTGTGATCTCCTGTCGCAGCCTGAGGAACAGACAGCGAGCCTGTCTCTCAATAATAATAATACAGTGTGTGATCTCCTGTCAAAGCCTGAGGAACAGACAGGGAGCCTGTCTCTCAATAATAATAATACAGTGTGTGATCTCCTGTCGCAGCCTGAGGAACAGACAGCGAGCCTGTCTCTCAATAATAATAATCCAGTGTGTGATCTCCTGTCCCAGCCTGAGGAACAGACAGTGAACCTGTCTCTCAATAATAATGATACAGCCTGTGATCTCCTGTCCCAGCCTGAGGAACAGACAGTGAGCCTGTCTCTCAATAATAATAATACAGTGTGTGATCTCCTGTCCCAGCCTGAGGAACAGTGAGTCTGTCTCTCAATAATAATAATCCAGTGTGTGATCTCCTGTCCCAGCCTGAGGAACAGACAGTGAGCCTGTCTCTCAATAATAATAATACAGTGTGTGATCTCCTGTCCCAGCCTGAGGAACAGTGAGTCTGTCTCTCAATAATAATAATCCAGTGTGTGATCTCCTGTCCCAACCTGAGGAACAGTGAGTCTGTCTCTCAATAATAATAATACAGTGTGTGATCTCCTGTCCCAGCCTGAGGAACAGACAGTGAGCCTGTCTCTCAATAATAATAATACAGTGTGTGATCTCCTGTCCCAGCCTGAGGAACAGACAGTGAGCCTGTCTCTCAATAATAATAATACAGTGTGTGATCTCCTGTCAAAGCCTGAGGAACAGTGAGTCTGTCTCTCAATAATAATAATCCAGTGTGTGATCTCCTGTCCCAGCCAGAGGAACAGACAGCGAGCCTGTCTCTCAATAATAATAATACAGTGTGTGATCTCCTGTCCCAGCCTGAGGAACAGTGAGTCTGTCTCTCAATAATAATAATACAGTGTGTGATCTCCTGTCCCAGCCTGAGGAACAGTGAGCCTGTCTCTCAATAATAATAATACAGTGTGTGATCTCCTGTCCCAGCCTGAGGAACAGACAGTGAACCTGTCTCTCAATAATAATAATACAGCATGTGATCTCCTGTCGCAGCCTGAGGAACAGACAGTGAGCCTGTCTCTCAATAATAATAATCCAGTGTGTGATCTCCTGTCCCAGCCTGAGGAACAGACAGCGAGCCTGTCTCTCAATAATAATAATACAGTGTGTGATCTCCTGTCCCAGCCTGAGGAACAGTGAGTCTGTCTCTCAATAATAATAATACAGTGTGTGATCTCCTGTCCCAGCCTGAGGAACAGTGAGCCTGTCTCTCAATAATAATAATACAGTGTGTGATCTCCGGTCCCAGCCTGAGGAACAGTGAGTCTGTCTCTCAATAATAATAATCCAGTGTGTGATCTCCTGTCCCAGCCTGAGGAACAGACAGCGAGCCTGTCTCTCAATAATAATAATACAGTGTGTGATCTCCTGTCCCAGCCTGAGGAACAGTGAGTCTGTCTCTCAATAATAATAATACAGTGTGTGATCTCCTGTCCCAGCCTGAGGAACAGTGAGTCTGTCTCTCAATAATAATAATACAGTGTGTGATCTCCTGTCCCAGCCTGAGGAACAGACAGTGAGCCTGTCTCTCAATAATAATAATACAGTGTGTGATCTCCTGTCCCAGCCTGAGGAACAGACAGTGAGCCTGTCTCTCAATAATAATAATACAGTGTGTGATCTCCTGTCAAAGCCTGAGGAACAGTGAGTCTGTCTCTCAATAATAATAATCCAGTGTGTGATCTCCTGTTCCAGCCTGAGGAACAGACAGCGAGCCTGTCTCTCAATAATAATAATACAGTGTGTGATCTCCTGTCGCAGCCTGAGGAACAGACAGCGAGCCTGTCTCTCAATAATAATAATACAGTGTGTGATCTCCTGTCAAAGCCTGAGGAACAGACAGGGAGCCTGTCTCTCAATAATAATAATACAGTGTGTGATCTCCTGTCGCAGCCTGAGGAACAGACAGCGAGCCTGTCTCTCAATAATAATAATACAGTGTGTGATCTCCTGTCGCAGCCTGAGGAACAGACAGTGAGCCTGTCTCTCAATACTAGTAATACAGGGTGTGATCTCCTGTCCCAGCCTGAGGAACAGACAGTGAGCCTGTCTCTCAATAATAATAATACAGTGTGTGATCTCCTGTCCCAGCCTGAGGAACAGTGAGTCTGTCTCTCAATAATAATAATCCAGTGTGTGATCTCCTGTCCCAGCCTGAGGAACAGTGAGTCTGTCTCTCAATAATAATAATACAGTGTGTGATCTCCTGTCCCAGCCTGAGGAACAGACAGTGAGCCTGTCTCTCAATAATAATAATACAGTGTGTGATCTCCTGTCCCAGCCTGAGGAACAGACAGTGAGCCTGTCTCTCAATAATAATAATACAGTGTGTGATCTCCTGTCAAAGCCTGAGGAACAGTGAGTCTGTCTCTCAATAATAATAATCCAGTGTGTGATCTCCTGTCCCAGCCTGAGGAACAGACAGCGAGCCTGTCTCTCAATAATAATAATACAGTGTGTGATCTCCTGTCCCAGCCTGAGGAACAGTGAGTCTGTCTCTCAATAATAATAATACAGTGTGTGATCTCCTGTCCCAGCCTGAGGAACAGTGAGCCTGTCTCTCAATAATAATAATACAGTGTGTGATCTCCTGTCCCAGCCTGAGGAACAGTGAGTCTGTCTCTCAATAATAATAATACAGTGTGTGATCTCCTGTCCCAGCCTGAGGAACAGACAGTGAGCCTGTCTCTCAATAATAATAATACAGTGTGTGATCTCCTGTCCCAGCCTGAGGAACAGACAGTGAGCCTGTCTCTCAATAATAATAATACAGTGTGTGATCTCCTGTTAAAGCCTGAGGAACAGTGAGTCTGTCTCTCAATAATAATAATCCAGTGTGTGATCTCCTGTTCCAGCCTGAGGAACAGACAGCGAGCCTGTCTCTCAATAATAATAATACAGTGTGTGATCTCCTGTCGCAGCCTGAGGAACAGACAGCGAGCCTGTCTCTCAATAATAATAATACAGTGTGTGATCTCCTGTCAAAGCCTGAGGAACAGACAGGGAGCCTGTCTCTCAATAATAATAATATAGTGTGTGATCTCCTGTCGCAGCCTGAGGAACAGACAGCGAGCCTGTCTCTCAATAATAATAATACAGTGTGTGATCTCCTGTCGCAGCCTGAGGAACAGACAGCGAGCCTGTCTCTCAATAATAATAATACAGTGTGTGATCTCCTGTCCCAGCCTGAGGAACAGTGAGTCTGTCTCTCAATAATAATAATCCAGTGTGTGATCTCCTGTCCCAGCCTGAGGAACAGTGAGTCTGTCTCTCAATAATAATAATACAGTGTGTGATCTCCTGTCCCAGCCTGAGGAACAGACAGTGAGCCTGTCTCTCAATAATAATAATACAGTGTGTGATCTCCTGTCCCAGCCTGAGGAACAGACAGTGAGCCTGTCTCTCAATAATAATAATACAGTGTGTGATCTCCTGTCAAAGCCTGAGGAACAGTGAGTCTGTCTCTCAATAATAATAATCCAGTGTGTGATCTCCTGTTCCAGCCTGAGGAACAGACAGCGAGCCTGTCTCTCAATAATAATAATACAGTGTGTGATCTCCTGTCGCAGCCTGAGGAACAGACAGCGAGCCTGTCTCTCAATAATAATAATACAGTGTGTGATCTCCTGTCAAAGCCTGAGGAACAGTGAGCCTGTCTCTCAATAATAATAATACAGTGTGTGATCTCCTGTCCCAGCCTGAGGAACAGTGAGTCTGTCTCTCAATAATAATAATCCAGTGTGTGATCTCCTGTCCCAGCCTGAGGAACAGACAGTGAGCCTGTCTCTCAATAATAATAATCCAGTGTGTGATCTCCTGTCCCAGCCTGAGGAACAGACAGTGAGCCTGTCTCTCAATACTAGTAATACAGGGTGTGATCTCCTGTCCCAGCCTGAGGAACAGACAGTGAGCCTGTCTCTCAATAATAATAATACAGTGTGTGATCTCCTGTCCCAGCCTGAGGAACAGACAGTGAGCCTGTCTCTCAATAATAATAATACAGTGTGTGATCTCCTGTCAAAGCCTGAGGAACAGTGAGTCTGTCTCTCAATAATAATAATCCAGTGTGTGATCTCCTGTCCCAGCCTGAGGAACAGACAGTGAGCCTGTCTCTCAATAATAATAATACAGTGTGTGATCTCCTGTCCCAGCCTGAGGAACAGACAGTGAGCCTGTCTCTCAATAATAATAATCCAGTGTGTGATCTCCTGTCCCAGCCTGAGGAACAGACAGCGAGCCTGTCTCTCAATAATAATAATACAGTGTGTGATCTCCTGTCCCAGCCTGAGGAACAGTGAGTCTGTCTCTCAATAATAATAATACAGTGTGTGATCTCCTGTCCCAGCCTGAGGAACAGACAGTGAGCCTGTCTCTCAATAATAATAATCCAGTGTGTGATCTCCTGTCCCAGCCTGAGGAACAGACAGCGAGCCTGTCTCTCAATAATAATAATACAGTGTGTGATCTCCTGTCCCAGCCTGAGGAACAGTGAGCCTGTCTCTCAATAATAATAATACAGTGTGTGATCTCCTGTCCCAGCCTGAGGAACAGACAGTGAGCCTGTCTCTCAATAATAATAATACAGTGTGTGATCTCCTGTCCCAGCCTGAGGAACAGTGAGTCTGTCTCTCAATAATAATAATCCAGTGTGTGATCTCCTGTCCCAGCCTGAGGAACAGACAGTGAGCCTGTCTCTCAATAATAATAATACAGTGTGTGATCTCCTGTCCCAGCCTGAGGAACAGTGAGTCTGTCTCTCAATAATAATAATCCAGTGTGTGATCTCCTGTCCCAGCCTGAGGAACAGACAGCGAGCCTGTCTCTCAATAATAATAATACAGTGTGTGATCTCCTGTCCCAGCCTGAGGAACAGTGAGTCTGTCTCTCAATAATAATAATCCAGTGTGTGATCTCCTGTCCCAGCCTGAGGAACAGACAGCGAGCCTGTCTCTCAATAATAATAATACAGTGTGTGATCTCCTGTCGCAGCCTGAGGAACAGACAGCGAGCCTGTCTCTCAATAATAATAATACAGTGTGTGATCTCCTGTCAAAGCCTGAGGAACAGACAGCGAGCCTGTCTCTCAATAATAATAATCCAGTGTGTGATCTCCTGTCGCAGCCTGAGGAACAGACAGCGAGCCTGTCTCTCAATAATAATAATCCAGTGTGTGATCTCCTGTCCCAGCCTGAGGAACAGACAGTGAGCCTGTCTCTCAATAATAATAATACAGTGTGTGATCTCCTGTCCCAGCCTGAGGAACAGACAGTGAGCCTGTCTCTCAATAATAATAATACAGTGTGTGATCTCCTGTCAAAGCCTGAGGAACAGTGAGTCTGTCTCTCAATAATAATAATCCAGTGTGTGATCTCCTGTCCCAGCCTGAGGAACAGACAGCGAGCCTGTCTCTCAATAATAATAATACAGTGTGTGATCTCCTGTCCCAGCCTGAGGAACAGTGAGTCTGTCTCTCAATAATAATAATACAGTGTGTGATCTCCTGTCCCAGCCTGAGGAACAGTGAGCCTGTCTCTCAATAATAATAATACAGTGTGTGATCTCCTGTCCCAGCCTGAGGAACAGTGAGTCTGTCTCTCAATAATAATAATACAGTGTGTGATCTCCTGTCCCAGCCTGAGGAACAGACAGTGAGCCTGTCTCTCAATAATAATAATACAGTGTGTGATCTCCTGTCCCAGCCTGAGGAACAGACAGTGAGCCTGTCTCTCAATAATAATAATACAGTGTGTGATCTCCTGTTAAAGCCTGAGGAACAGTGAGTCTGTCTCTCAATAATAATAATCCAGTGTGTGATCTCCTGTTCCAGCCTGAGGAACAGACAGCGAGCCTGTCTCTCAATAATAATAATACAGTGTGTGATCTCCTGTCGCAGCCTGAGGAACAGACAGCGAGCCTGTCTCTCAATAATAATAATACAGTGTGTGATCTCCTGTCAAAGCCTGAGGAACAGACAGGGAGCCTGTCTCTCAATAATAATAATATAGTGTGTGATCTCCTGTCGCAGCCTGAGGAACAGACAGCGAGCCTGTCTCTCAATAATAATAATACAGTGTGTGATCTCCTGTCGCAGCCTGAGGAACAGACAGCGAGCCTGTCTCTCAATAATAATAATACAGTGTGTGATCTCCTGTCCCAGCCTGATTAACAGTGAGTCTGTCTCTCAATAATAATAATCCAGTGTGTGATCTCCTGTCCCAGCCTGAGGAACAGTGAGTCTGTCTCTCAATAATAATAATACAGTGTGTGATCTCCTGTCCCAGCCTGAGGAACAGACAGTGAGCCTGTCTCTCAATAATAATAATACAGTGTGTGATCTCCTGTCCCAGCCTGAGGAACAGACAGTGAGCCTGTCTCTCAATAATAATAATACAGTGTGTGATCTCCTGTCAAAGCCTGAGGAACAGTGAGTCTGTCTCTCAATAATAATAATCCAGTGTGTGATCTCCTGTTCCAGCCTGAGGAACAGACAGCGAGCCTGTCTCTCAATAATAATAATACAGTGTGTGATCTCCTGTCGCAGCCTGAGGAACAGACAGCGAGCCTGTCTCTCAATAATAATAATACAGTGTGTGATCTCCTGTCAAAGCCTGAGGAACAGACAGGGAGCCTGTCTCTCAATAATAATAATATAGTGTGTGATCTCCTGTCGCAGCCTGAGGAACAGACAGCGAGCCTGTCTCTCAATAATAATAATACAGTGTGTGATCTCCTGTCGCAGCCTGAGGAACAGACAGCGAGCCTGTCTCTCAATAATAATAATCCAGTGTGTGATCTCCTGTCCCAGCCTGAGGAACAGACAGTGAGCCTGTCTCTCAATACTAGTAATACAGGGTGTGATCTCCTGTCCCAGCCTGAGGAACAGACAGTGAGCCTGTCTCTCAATAATAATAATACAGTGTGTGATCTCCTGTCCCAGCCTGAGGAACAGACAGTGAGCCTGTCTCTCAATAATAATAATACAGTGTGTGATCTCCTGTCAAAGCCTGAGGAACAGTGAGTCTGTCTCTCAATAATAATAATCCAGTGTGTGATCTCCTGTCCCAGCCTGAGGAACAGACAGTGAGCCTGTCTCTCAATAATAATAATACAGTGTGTGATCTCCTGTCCCAGCCTGAGGAACAGACAGTGAGCCTGTCTCTCAATAATAATAATCCAGTGTGTGATCTCCTGTCCCAGCCTGAGGAACAGACAGCGAGCCTGTCTCTCAATAATAATAATACAGTGTGTGATCTCCTGTCCCAGCCTGAGGAACAGTGAGTCTGTCTCTCAATAATAATAATACAGTGTGTGATCTCCTGTCCCAGCCTGAGGAACAGACAGTGAGCCTGTCTCTCAATAATAATAATCCAGTGTGTGATCTCCTGTCCCAGCCTGAGGAACAGACAGCGAGCCTGTCTCTCAATAATAATAATACAGTGTGTGATCTCCTGTCCCAGCCTGAGGAACAGTGAGCCTGTCTCTCAATAATAATAATACAGTGTGTGATCTCCTGTCCCAGCCTGAGGAACAGACAGTGAGCCTGTCTCTCAATAATAATAATACAGTGTGTGATCTCCTGTCCCAGCCTGAGGAACAGTGAGTCTGTCTCTCAATAATAATAATCCAGTGTGTGATCTCCTGTCCCAGCCTGAGGAACAGACAGTGAGCCTGTCTCTCAATAATAATAATACAGTGTGTGATCTCCTGTCCCAGCCTGAGGAACAGTGAGTCTGTCTCTCAATAATAATAATCCAGTGTGTGATCTCCTGTCCCAGCCTGAGGAACAGACAGCGAGCCTGTCTCTCAATAATAATAATACAGTGTGTGATCTCCTGTCCCAGCCTGAGGAACAGTGAGTCTGTCTCTCAATAATAATAATCCAGTGTGTGATCTCCTGTCCCAGCCTGAGGAACAGACAGCGAGCCTGTCTCTCAATAATAATAATACAGTGTGTGATCTCCTGTCGCAGCCTGAGGAACAGACAGCGAGCCTGTCTCTCAATAATAATACAGTGTGTGATCTCCTGTCAAAGCCTGAGGAACAGACAGCGAGCCTGTCTCTCAATAATAATAATCCAGTGTGTGATCTCCTGTCGCAGCCTGAGGAACAGACAGCGAGCCTGTCTCTCAATAATAATAATCCAGTGTGTGATCTCCTGTCCCAGCCTGAGGAACAGACAGTGAGCCTGTCTCTCAATAATAATAATACAGTGTGTGATCTCCTGTCCCAGCCTGAGGAACAGACAGTGAGCCTGTCTCTCAATAATAATACAGTGTGTGATCTCCTGTCAAAGCCTGAGGAACAGTGAGTCTGTCTCTCAATAATAATAATCCAGTGTGTGATCTCCTGTCCCAGCCTGAGGAACAGTGAGTCTGTCTCTCAATAATAATAATACAGTGTGTGATCTCCTGTCCCAGCCTGAGGAACAGACAGTGAGCCTGTCTCTCAATAATAATAATACAGTGTGTGATCTCCTGTCCCAGCCTGAGGAACAGACAGTGAGCCTGTCTCTCAATAATAATAATACAGTGTGTGATCTCCTGTCAAAGCCTGAGGAACAGTGAGTCTGTCTCTCAATAATAATAATCCAGTGTGTGATCTCCTGTCCCAGCCTGAGGAACAGACAGCGAGCCTGTCTCTCAATAATAATAATCCAGTGTGTGATCTCCTGTCCCAGCCTGAGGAACAGACAGTGAGCCTGTCTCTCAATACTAGTAATACAGGGCTTGATCTCCTGTCCCAGCCTGAGGAACAGACAGTGAGCCTGTCTCTCAATAATAATAATACAGTGTGTGATCTCCTGTCCCAGCCTGAGGAACAGACAGTGAGCCTGTCTCTCAATAATAATACAGTGTGTGATCTCCTGTCAAAGCCTGAGGAACAGACAGCGAGCCTGTCTCTCAATAATAATAATACAGTGTGTGATCTCCTGTCAAAGCCTGAGGAACAGACAGCGAGCCTGTCTCTCAATAATAATAATCCAGTGTGTGATCTCCTGTCGCAGCCTGAGGAACAGACAGCGAGCCTGTCTCTCAATAATAATAATCCAGTGTGTGATCTCCTGTCCCAGCCTGAGGAACAGACAGTGAGCCTGTCTCTCAATAATAATAATACAGTGTGTGATCTCCTGTCCCAGCCTGAGGAACAGACAGTGAGCCTGTCTCTCAATAATAATAATACAGTGTGTGATCTCCTGTCAAAGCCTGAGGAACAGTGAGTCTGTCTCTCAATAATAATAATCCAGTGTGTGATCTCCTGTCCCAGCCTGAGGAACAGACAGCGAGCCTGTCTCTCAATAATAATAATACAGTGTGTGATCTCCTGTCCCAGCCTGAGGAACAGTGAGTCTGTCTCTCAATAATAATAATACAGTGTGTGATCTCCTGTCCCAGCCTGAGGAACAGTGAGCCTGTCTCTCAATAATAATAATACAGTGTGTGATCTCCTGTCCCAGCCTGAGGAACAGTGAGTCTGTCTCTCAATAATAATAATACAGTGTGTGATCTCCTGTCCCAGCCTGAGGAACAGACAGTGAGCCTGTCTCTCAATAATAATAATACAGTGTGTGATCTCCTGTCCCAGCCTGAGGAACAGACAGTGAGCCTGTCTCTCAATAATAATAATACAGTGTGTGATCTCCTGTTAAAGCCTGAGGAACAGTGAGTCTGTCTCTCAATAATAATAATCCAGTGTGTGATCTCCTGTTCCAGCCTGAGGAACAGACAGCGAGCCTGTCTCTCAATAATAATAATACAGTGTGTGATCTCCTGTCGCAGCCTGAGGAACAGACAGCGAGCCTGTCTCTCAATAATAATAATACAGTGTGTGATCTCCTGTCAAAGCCTGAGGAACAGACAGGGAGCCTGTCTCTCAATAATAATAATATAGTGTGTGATCTCCTGTCGCAGCCTGAGGAACAGACAGCGAGCCTGTCTCTCAATAATAATAATACAGTGTGTGATCTCCTGTCCCAGCCTGAGGAACAGTGAGTCTGTCTCTCAATAATAATAATCCAGTGTGTGATCTCCTGTCCCAGCCTGAGGAACAGTGAGTCTGTCTCTCAATAATAATAATACAGTGTGTGATCTCCTGTCCCAGCCTGAGGAACAGACAGTGAGCCTGTCTCTCAATAATAATAATACAGTGTGTGATCTCCTGTCCCAGCCTGAGGAACAGACAGTGAGCCTGTCTCTCAATAATAATAATACAGTGTGTGATCTCCTGTCAAAGCCTGAGGAACAGTGAGTCTGTCTCTCAATAATAATAATCCAGTGTGTGATCTCCTGTTCCAGCCTGAGGAACAGACAGCGAGCCTGTCTCTCAATAATAATAATACAGTGTGTGATCTCCTGTCGCAGCCTGAGGAACAGACAGCGAGCCTGTCTCTCAATAATAATAATACAGTGTGTGATCTCCTGTCAAAGCCTGAGGAACAGACAGGGAGCCTGTCTCTCAATAATAATAATATAGTGTGTGATCTCCTGTCGCAGCCTGAGGAACAGACAGCGAGCCTGTCTCTCAATAATAATAATACAGTGTGTGATCTCCTGTCGCAGCCTGAGGAACAGACAGCGAGCCTGTCTCTCAATAATAATAATCCAGTGTGTGATCTCCTGTCCCAGCCTGAGGAACAGACAGTGAGCCTGTCTCTCAATACTAGTAATACAGGGTGTGATCTCCTGTCCCAGCCTGAGGAACAGACAGTGAGCCTGTCTCTCAATAATAATAATACAGTGTGTGATCTCCTGTCCCAGCCTGAGGAACAGACAGTGAGCCTGTCTCTCAATAATAATAATACAGTGTGTGATCTCCTGTCAAAGCCTGAGGAACAGTGAGTCTGTCTCTCAATAATAATAATCCAGTGTGTGATCTCCTGTCCCAGCCTGAGGAACAGACAGTGAGCCTCTCTCTCAATAATAATAATACAGTGTGTGATCTCCTGTCCCAGCCTGAGGAACAGACAGTGAGCCTGTCTCTCAATAATAATAATCCAGTGTGTGATCTCCTGTCCCAGCCTGAGGAACAGACAGCGAGCCTGTCTCTCAATAATAATAATACAGTGTGTGATCTCCTGTCCCAGCCTGAGGAACAGTGAGTCTGTCTCTCAATAATAATAATACAGTGTGTGATCTCCTGTCCCAGCCTGAGGAACAGACAGTGAGCCTGTCTCTCAATAATAATAATCCAGTGTGTGATCTCCTGTCCCAGCCTGAGGAACAGACAGCGAGCCTGTCTCTCAATAATAATAATACAGTGTGTGATCTCCTGTCCCAGCCTGAGGAACAGTGAGCCTGTCTCTCAATAATAATAATACAGTGTGTGATCTCCTGTCCCAGCCTGAGGAACAGACAGTGAGCCTGTCTCTCAATAATAATAATACAGTGTGTGATCTCCTGTCCCAGCCTGAGGAACAGTGAGTCTGTCTCTCAATAATAATAATCCAGTGTGTGATCTCCTGTCCCAGCCTGAGGAACAGACAGTGAGCCTGTCTCTCAATAATAATAATACAGTGTGTGATCTCCTGTCCCAGCCTGAGGAATAGTGAGTCTGTCTCTCAATAATAATAATCCAGTGTGTGATCTCCTGTCCCAGCCTGAGGAACAGACAGCGAGCCTGTCTCTCAATAATAATAATACAGTGTGTGATCTCCTGTCCCAGCCTGAGGAACAGTGAGTCTGTCTCTCAATAATAATAATCCAGTGTGTGATCTCCTGTCCCAGCCTGAGGAACAGACAGCGAGCCTGTCTCTCAATAATAATAATACAGTGTGTGATCTCCTGTCGCAGCCTGAGGAACAGACAGCGAGCCTGTCTCTCAATAATAATAATACAGTGTGTGATCTCCTGTCAAAGCCTGAGGAACAGACAGCGAGCCTGTCTCTCAATAATAATAATCCAGTGTGTGATCTCCTGTCGCAGCCTGAGGAACAGACAGCGAGCCTGTCTCTCAATAATAATAATCCAGTGTGTGATCTCCTGTCCCAGCCTGAGGAACAGACAGTGAGCCTGTCTCTCAATAATAATAATACAGTGTGTGATCTCCTGTCCCAGCCTGAGGAACAGACAGTGAGCCTGTCTCTCAATAATAATACAGTGTGTGATCTCCTGTCAAAGCCTGAGGAACAGTGAGTCTGTCTCTCAATAATAATAATCCAGTGTGTGATCTCCTGTCCCAGCCTGAGGAACAGTGAGTCTGTCTCTCAATAATAATAATACAGTGTGTGATCTCCTGTCCCAGCCTGAGGAACAGACAGTGAGCCTGTCTCTCAATAATAATAATACAGTGTGTGATCTCCTGTCCCAGCCTGAGGAACAGACAGTGAGCCTGTCTCTCAATAATAATAATACAGTGTGTGATCTCCTGTCAAAGCCTGAGGAACAGTGAGTCTGTCTCTCAATAATAATAATCCAGTGTGTGATCTCCTGTCCCAGCCTGAGGAACAGACAGCGAGCCTGTCTCTCAATAATAATAATCCAGTGTGTGATCTCCTGTCCCAGCCTGAGGAACAGACAGTGAGCCTGTCTCTCAATACTAGTAATACAGGGCTTGATCTCCTGTCCCAGCCTGAGGAACAGACAGTGAGCCTGTCTCTCAATAATAATAATACAGTGTGTGATCTCCTGTCCCAGCCTGAGGAACAGACAGTGAGCCTGTCTCTCAATAATAATACAGTGTGTGATCTCCTGTCAAAGCCTGAGGAACAGTGAGTCTGTCTCTCAATAATAATAATCCAGTGTGTGATCTCCTGTCCCAGCCTGAGGAACAGTGAGTCTGTCTCTCAATAATAATAATACAGTGTGTGATCTCCTGTCCCAGCCTGAGGAACAGACAGTGAGCCTGTCTCTCAATAATAATAATACAGTGTGTGATCTCCTGTCCCAGCCTGAGGAACAGACAGTGAGCCTGTCTCTCAATAATAATAATACAGTGTGTGATCTCCTGTCAAAGCCTGAGGAACAGTGAGTCTGTCTCTCAATAATAATAATCCAGTGTGTGATCTCCTGTCCCAGCCTGAGGAACAGACAGCGAGCCTGTCTCTCAATAATAATAATACAGTGTGTGATCTCCTGTCGCAGCCTGAGGAACAGACAGCGAGCCTGTCTCTCAATAATAATAATCCAGTGTGTGATCTCCTGTCGCAGCCTGAGGAACAGACAGCGAGCCTGTCTCTCAATAATAATAATCCAGTGTGTGATCTCCTGTCCCAGCCTGAGGAACAGACAGTGAGCCTGTCTCTCAATAATAATAATACAGTGTGTGATCTCCTGTCAAAGCCTGAGGAACAGTGAGTCTGTCTCTCAATAATAATAATACAGTGTGTGATCTCCTGTCAAAGCCTGAGGAACAGACAGGGAGCCTGTCTCTCAATAATAATAATACAGTGTGTGATCTCCTGTCGCAGCCTGAGGAACAGACAGCGAGCCTGTCTCTCAATAATAATAATACAGTGTGTGATCTCCTGTCGCAGCCTGAGGAACAGACAGCGAGCCTGTCTCTCAATAATAATAATCCAGTGTGTGATCTCCTGTCCCAGCCTGAGGAACAGACAGTGAGCCTGTCTCTCAATACTAGTAATACAGGGTGTGATCTCCTGTCCCAGCCTGAGGAACAGACAGTGAGCCTGTCTCTCAATAATAATAATACAGTGTGTGATCTCCTGTCCCAGCCTGAGGAACAGACAGTGAGCCTGTCTCTCAATAATAATAATACAGTGTGTGATCTCCTGTCAAAGCCTGAGGAACAGTGAGTCTGTCTCTCAATAATAATAATCCAGTGTGTGATCTCCTGTTCCAGCCTGAGGAACAGACAGCGAGCCTGTCTCTCAATAATAATAATACAGTGTGTGATCTCCTGTCGCAGCCTGAGGAACAGACAGCGAGCCTGTCTCTCAATAATAATAATACAGTGTGTGATCTCCTGTCAAAGCCTGAGGAACAGACAGGGAGCCTGTCTCTCAATAATAATAATACAGTGTGTGATCTCCTGTCGCAGCCTGAGGAACAGACAGCGAGCCTGTCTCTCAATAATAATAATACAGTGTGTGATCTCCTGTCGCAGCCTGAGGAACAGACAGCGAGCCTGTCTCTCAATAATAATAATCCAGTGTGTGATCTCCTGTCCCAGCCTGAGGAACAGACAGTGAGCCTGTCTCTCAATACTAGTAATACAGGGTGTGATCTCCTGTCCCAGCCTGAGGAACAGACAGTGAGCCTGTCTCTCAATAATAATAATACAGTGTGTGATCTCCTGTCCCAGCCTGAGGAACAGACAGTGAGCCTGTCTCTCAATAATAATAATACAGTGTGTGATCTCCTGTCAAAGCCTGAGGAACAGTGAGTCTGTCTCTCAATAATAATAATCCAGTGTGTGATCTCCTGTCCCAGCCTGAGGAACAGACAGTGAGCCTGTCTCTCATTAATAATAATACAGTGTGTGATCTCCTGTCCCAGCCTGAGGAACAGACAGTGAGCCTGTCTCTCAATAATAATAATCCAGTGTGTGATCTCCTGTCCCAGCCTGAGGAACAGACAGCGAGCCTGTCTCTCAATGATAATAATACAGTGTGTGATCTCCTGTCCCAGCCTGAGGAACAGTGAGTCTGTCTCTCAATAATAATAATACAGTGTGTGATCTCCTGTCCCAGCCTGAGGAACAGTGAGCCTGTCTCTCAATAATAATAATACAGTGTGTGATCTCCTGTCCCAGCCTGAGGAACAGACAGTGAACCTGTCTCTCAATAATAATAATACAGCATGTGATCTCCTGTCCCAGCCTGAGGAACAGACAGTGAGCCTGTCTCTCAATAATAATAATACAGTGTGTGATCTCCTGTCCCAGCCTGAGGAACAGTGAGTCTGTCTCTCAATAATAATAATCCAGTGTGTGATCTCCTGTCCCAGCCTGAGGAACAGACAGTGAGCCTGTCTCTCAATAATAATAATACAGTGTGTGATCTCCTGTCCCAGCCTGAGGAACAGACAGTGAGCCTGTCTCTCAATAATAATACAGTGTGTGATCTCCTGTCAAAGCCTGAGGAACAGTGAGTCTGTCTCTCAATAATAATAATACAGTGTGTGATCTCCTGTCCCAGCCTGAGGAACAGACAGTGAGCCTGTCTCTCAATAATAATAATACAGTGTGTGATCTCCTGTCCCAGCCTGAGGAACAGACAGTGAGCCTGTCTCTCAATAATAATAATACAGTGTGTGATCTCCTGTCAAAGCCTGAGGAACAGTGAGTCTGTCTCTCAATAATAATAATCCAGTGTGTGATCTCCTGTCCCAGCCTGAGGAACAGACAGCGAGCCTGTCTCTCAATAATAATAATACAGTGTGTGATCTCCTGTCGCAGCCTGAGGAACAGACAGCGAGCCTGTCTCTCAATAATAATAATCCAGTGTGTGATCTCCTGTCAAAGCCTGAGGAACAGACAGCGAGCCTGTCTCTCAATAATAATAATCCAGTGTGTGATCTCCTGTCCCAGCCTGAGGAACAGACAGTGAGCCTGTCTCTCAATACTAGTAATACAGGGCTTGATCTCCTGTCCCAGCCTGAGGAACAGACAGTGAGCCTGTCTCTCAATAATAATAATACAGTGTGTGATCTCCTGTCCCAGCCTGAGGAACAGACAGTGAGCCTGTCTCTCAATAATAATACAGTGTGTGATCTCCTGTCAAAGCCTGAGGAACAGTGAGTCTGTCTCTCAATAATAATAATCCAGTGTGTGATCTCCTGTCCCAGCCTGAGGAACAGTGAGTCTGTCTCTCAATAATAATAATACAGTGTGTGATCTCCTGTCCCAGCCTGAGGAACAGACAGTGAGCCTGTCTCTCAATAATAATAATACAGTGTGTGATCTCCTGTCCCAGCCTGAGGAACAGACAGTGAGCCTGTCTCTCAATAATAATAATACAGTGTGTGATCTCCTGTCAAAGCCTGAGGAACAGTGAGTCTGTCTCTCAATAATAATAATCCAGTGTGTGATCTCCTGTCCCAGCCTGAGGAACAGACAGCGAGCCTGTCTCTCAATAATAATAATACAGTGTGTGATCTCCTGTCGCAGCCTGAGGAACAGACAGCGAGCCTGTCTCTCAATAATAATAATACAGTGTGTGATCTCCTGTCAAAGCCTGAGGAACAGACAGGGAGCCTGTCTCTCAATAATAATAATACAGTGTGTGATCTCCTGTCCCAGCCTGAGGAACAGACAGGGAGCCTGTCTCTCAATAATAATAATCCAGTGTGTGATCTCCTGTCCCAGCCTGAGGAACAGACAGCGAGCCTGTCTCTCAATAATAATAATACAGTGTGTGATCTCCTGTCGCAGCCTGAGGAACAGACAGCGAGCCTGTCTCTCAATAATAATAATACAGTGTGTGATCTCCTGTCGCAGCCTGAGGAACAGACAGCGAGCCTGTCTCTCAATAATAATAATCCAGTGTGTGATCTCCTGTCCCAGCCTGAGGAACAGACAGTGAGCCTGTCTCTCAATACTAGTAATACAGGGTGTGATCTCCTGTCCCAGCCTGAGGAACAGACAGTGAGCCTGTCTCTCAATAATAATAATACAGTGTGTGATCTCCTGTCCCAGCCTGAGGAACAGACAGTGAGCCTGTCTCTCAATAATAATAATACAGTGTGTGATCTCCTGTCAAAGCCTGAGGAACAGTGAGTCTGTCTCTCAATAATAATAATCCAGTGTGTGATCTCCTGTCCCAGCCTGAGGAACAGACAGTGAGCCTGTCTCTCAATACTAGTAATACAGGGCTTGATCTCCTGTCCCAGCCTGAGGAACAGACAGTGACCCTGTCTCTCAATAATAATAATACAGTGTGTGATCTCCTGTCCCAGCCTGAGGAACAGACAGTGAGCCTGTCTCTCAATAATAATACAGTGTGTGATCTCCTGTCAAAGCCTGAGGAACAGTGAGTCTGTCTCTCAATAATAATAATCCAGTGTGTGATCTCCTGTCCCAGCCTGAGGAACAGTGAGTCTGTCTCTCAATAATAATAATACAGTGTGTGATCTCCTGTCCCAGCCTGAGGAACAGACAGTGAGCCTGTCTCTCAATAATAATAATACAGTGTGTGATCTCCTGTCCCAGCCTGAGGAACAGACAGTGAGCCTGTCTCTCAATAATAATAATACAGTGTGTGATCTCCTGTCAAAGCCTGAGGAACAGTGAGTCTGTCTCTCAATAATAATAATCCAGTGTGTGATCTCCTGTCCCAGCCTGAGGAACAGACAGCGAGCCTGTCTCTCAATAATAATAATACAGTGTGTGATCTCCTGTCCCAGCCTGAGGAACAGACAGTGAGCCTGTCTCTCAATAATAATAATACAGTGTGTGATCTCCTGTCGCAGCCTGAGGAACAGACAGCGAGCCTGTCTCTCAATAATAATAATACAGTGTGTGATCTCCTGTCGCAGCCTGAGGAACAGACAGCGAGCCTGTCTCTCAATAATAATAATCCAGTGTGTGATCTCCTGTCCCAGCCTGAGGAACAGACAGTGAGCCTGTCTCTCAATACTAGTAATACAGGGTGTGATCTCCTGTCCCAGCCTGAGGAACAGACAGTGAGCCTGTCTCTCAATAATAATAATACAGTGTGTGATCTCCTGTCCCAGCCTGAGGAACAGACAGTGAGCCTGTCTCTCAATAATAATAATCCAGTGTGTGATCTCCTGTCCCAGCCTGAGGAACAGACAGCGAGCCTGTCTCTCAATAATAATAATACAGTGTGTGATCTCCTGTCCCAGCCTGAGGAACAGTGAGTCTGTCTCTCAATAATAATAATACAGTGTGTGATCTCCTGTCCCAGCCTGAGGAACAGTGAGCCTGTCTCTCAATAATAATAATACAGTGTGTGATCTCCTGTCCCAGCCTGAGGAACAGACAGTGAACCTGTCTCTCAATAATAATAATACAGCATGTGATCTCCTGTCCCAGCCTGAGGAACAGACAGTGAGCCTGTCTCTCAATAATAATAATACAGTGTGTGATCTCCTGTCCCAGCCTGAGGAACAGTGAGTCTGTCTCTCAATAATAATAATCCAGTGTGTGATCTCCTGTCCCAGCCTGAGGAACAGACAGTGAGCCTGTCTCTCAGTAATAATAATACAGTGTGTGATCTCCTGTCCCAGCCTGAGGAACAGTGAGTCTGTCTCTCAATAATAATAATCCAGTGTGTGATCTCCTGTCCCAGCCTGAGGAACAGTGAGTCTGTCTCTCAATAATAATAATACAGTGTGTGATCTCCTGTCCCAGCCTGAGGAACAGACAGTGAGCCTGTCTCTCAATAATAATAATACAGTGTGTGATCTCCTGTCCCAGCCTGAGGAACAGACAGTGAGCCTGTCTCTCAATAATAATAATACAGTGTGTGATCTCCTGTCAAAGCCTGAGGAACAGTGAGTCTGTCTCTCAATAATAATAATCCAGTGTGTGATCTCCTGTCCCAGCCTGAGGAACAGACAGCGAGCCTGTCTCTCAATAATAATAATACAGTGTGTGATCTCCTGTCGCAGCCTGAGGAACAGACAGCGAGCCTGTCTCTCAATAATAATAATACAGTGTGTGATCTCCTGTCCCAGCCTGAGGAACAGACAGTGAGCCTGTCTCTCAATAATAATACAGTGTGTGATCTCCTGTCAAAGCCTGAGGAACAGTGAGTCTGTCTCTCAATAATAATAATCCAGTGTGTGATCTCCTGTCCCAGCCTGAGGAACAGACAGCGAGCCTGTCTCTCAATAATAATAATACAGTGTGTGATCTCCTGTCGCAGCCTGAGGAACAGACAGGGAGCCTGTCTCTCAATAATAATAATACAGTGTGTGATCTCCTGTCCCAGCCTGAGGAACAGACAGTGAGCCTGTCTCTCAATAATAATAATACAGTGTGTGATCTCCTGTCCCAGCCTGAGGAACAGACAGCGAGCCTGTCTCTCAATAATAATAATCCAGTGTGTGATCTCCTGTCCCAGCCTGAGGAACAGACAGTGAGCCTGTCTCTCAATAATAATAATACAGTGTGTGATCTCCTGTCCCAGCCTGAGGAACAGTGAGTCTGTCTCTCAATAATAATAATCCAGTGTGTGATCTCCTGTCCCAGCCTGAGGAACAGACAGCGAGCCTGTCTCTCAATAATAATAATACAGTGTGTGATCTCCTGTCGCAGCCTGAGGAACAGACAGGGAGCCTGTCTCTCAATAATAATAATACAGTGTGTGATCTCCTGTCCCAGCCTGAGGAACAGACAGTGAGCCTGTCTCTCAATAATAATAATACAGTGTGTGATCTCCTGTCCCAGCCTGAGGAACAGACAGCGAGCCTGTCTCTCAATAATAATAATCCAGTGTGTGATCTCCTGTCCCAGCCTGAGGAACAGACAGTGAGCCTGTCTCTCAATAATAATAATACAGTGTGTGATCTCCTGTCCCAGCCTGAGGAACAGACAGCGAGCCTGTCTCTCAATAATAATAATCCAGTGTGTGATCTCCTGTCCCAGCCTGAGGAACAGACAGTGAGCCTGTCTCTCAATAATAATATTAACAATAATAATGAAACAGAGGATTGGTCCTCACACAGACCCCTGGGGAATACCGCAGCTCAGAAACACAGAGAGAAGAATTTGGGGTGCAATCTGCTTTTAATTTCGGGGTGACGGAGCCTCAGGTCCCCCACAGGGCCGTCCCCAGGAGCGCCCCCACCAGCACCACCAGGAGGTCCGGGCCGAACCGGGGTGCGGTGGACCGGGCCCGCAGCGCCTCCTGTTGGCGCCTGATCCAGTCGCGGTACCGGCTGGCCCGGGCGTACACCCCGGGTCTCCGCGGCCGCGCGCAGCCCTCCCCGAAACTGGTCACCCCCACCAGGTAGAAGAGCCCCCGCGTCTCGTGGTAGCACTGCAGGGGACCCCCGCTGTCTCCCTGAAACGACACGCAGAGAGCCCAGTCCGAGAGAGAGAGAGACAGGAGAGAGAGGGACAGAGACAAGAGAGAGACAGGAGAGAGAGAGGGACAGAGACAAGAGAGAAACAGGAGAGAGAGAGGGACAGAGACAAGAGAGAAACAGGATAGAGAGAGGGACAGAGACAAGAGTGAGACAGGAGAGAGAAGGACAGAGACAAGAGTGAAACAGGAGAGAGAGAGGGACAGAGACAAGAGTGAGACAGGAGAGAGAGAGGGACAGAGACAAGAGAGAAACAGGAGAGAGAGAGGGACAGAGACAAGAGAGAAACAGGAGAGAGAGAGGGACAGAGACAAGAGTGAGACAGGAGAGAGAGAGGTACAGAGAGAAGAGAGAGACAGGAGAGAGAGAGGGACAGAGACAAGAGTGAGACAGGAGAGAGAGAGGGACAGAGACAAGAGTGAGACAGGAGAGAGAGAGAGAGACAAAGACAAGAGTGAGACAGGACAGAGAGAGGGACAGAGACAAGAGTGAGACAGGAGAGAGAGAGGGACAGAGACAAGAGAGAGACAGGAGAGAGAGAGGGACAGAGACAAGAGAGAGACAGGAGAGAGAGAGGGACAGAGACAAGAGTGAGACAGGAGAGAGAGAGGGACAGAGACAAGAGTGAGACAGGAGACAGAGAGACAGAGACAAGAGAGAGAAAGCAGAGAGACAGAGACAGGAGAGAGAGGGACAGGAGAGACAGGAGAGAGGGTGACAGACAGGAGAGAGAGACAGAGGGAGACAGGGAGACAAAGCCAATAACCCCCCAGCCTGTCTCTGGACTGCAGCCCCCAGAGGAAACACAGGGAGATCCAGTGAGAACATGCAGACTCCCCACCGACAGCACCCGACTGACCTGGCAGGTGTCCACGCCGCCGGCCTCGAACCCGGCGCACTGCATGTTGGCGGTGACGCGGCCCGCGTACCAGCCCGGCCCGTTGCAGGTCTCGTGGGGGATGAGCTCCACCTCGGCCTCCTGCAGGGCGTCGGACATCTGACCTGCGCGGGGAGGGGGGGCCGAGCACCCCGAAATCTCACTCACACAGAGCACCCTGAAATCCCACCACAACACCCCAAAATCTCACTCGCCCAGAGCACCTCGAAATCTCACCAAAACAACACCCCCAAAAACTCACCACAACTCCCCGAAATCTCACCAAAACAATACCCCCCAAAACTCACAACACCCCAAAATCTCACCACAGTACCCCGAAATACCACTCAAACAGAGCACCCCACAATCTCACCATAGCACCCCGAAATCCCACTCACACAGAGCACCCCACAATCTCACAACAACACCCCGAAATCTCACTCACAAAGAGCACCCCACAGTCTCACAACAACACCCCGAAATCTCCCTCACACAGAGCACCCCACAATCTCACCAAACAATACCCCCAAAATCTCACAACACCCCAAAATCTCACTCGCACAGAACACCCCACAATCTCACAACAACACCCCAAAATCTCACTTGCACAGAGCACCCCACAGTTTCACCACAGCACCCCGAAATCTCACTCGCACAGAGCACCACACAATCTCACCACAACAATACCCCCAAAATCTCACAACACCCCACAATCTCACCACAGTACCCCAAAACCCCACTCACACAGAGCACCCCACAGTCTCACCACAGCACCCCGAGACCCCCCTCACCCCGTCAGCGCTGACCTCTGTAGGACGTGGTCCCCCAGCCGCTGATGAAGCAGGGCCCCAGGCCCCCCTCGTCGCCGGGCCCCTCCGGCAGGCAGACGGGCTGGACGCGGGGGGTCCAGCGCACCGGGGCGCCCAGCCGCAGCAGGGCCACGTCGCCGTCGTAGTCCTCGGGGCTGAAGGCCGGGTGCCGCAGCAGGTGGGTCACCGAGCGGTTCTGGACCTGGGCCCCGCGGGACGACTGGAGCTGCAGCCCGGCCACCACCCGCAGGCTGGACACGGCACTGGGGGAGAGGAGGGGGGGTCACTCCGGGTCATCTCTCAGGCCGCTGTGACACTGACACACCCCTCTCTGACACAGACACACCCCTCTCTGACACAGACACTCCCCACTCTGACACAGACACACCCCAGTCTGATACAGACACACCCCCAGTCTGACACAGACACGCCCCCACTCTGACACAGACACACCCCACTCTGACACAGACACACCCCCACTCTGACACAGACACACCCCAGTCTGACACAGACACACCCCCAGTCTGACACAGACACACCCCCAGTGTGAGCTGGACACACCCCCAGTCTGATACAGACACCCCCCCAGTCTGACACAGACACACCCCAGTCTGACACAGACACCCCCAGTCTGACACAGACACACCCCCAGTCTGACACAGACACACCCCACTCTGACACAGACACACCCCAGTCTGACACAGACACACCCCAGTCTGACACTGACACACCCCCAGTCTGACACAGACACACCCCCAGTGTGAGCTGGACACACCCCCAGTCTGACACAGACACACCCCCAGTCTGACACAGACACACCCCCAGTCTGACAGACACCCCCCCAGTGTGAGCTGGACACGCCCCAGTCTGACACAGACACCCCCCCAGTCTGACACTGACACGCCCCCACTCTGACACAGACACTCCCCCACTCTGACACAGACACACCCCACTCTGACACAGACACACCCCCAGTCTGACACAGACACACCCCAGTCTGACACAGACACGCCCCCAGTGTGAGCTGGACACACCCCCAGTCTGACACTGACACGCCCCCTCTCTGACACAGACACACCCCCACTCTGACACAGACACACCCCAGTCTGACACAGACACACCCCCAGTCTGACACAGACACACCCCCAGTCTGACACAGACACACCCAGTCTGACACAGACACCCCCCACTCTGACACAGACACACCCCAGTCTGACACAGACACACCCCAGTCTGACACAGACACACCCCAGTCTGACACAGACACGCCCCCAGTGTGAGCTGGACACACCCCCAGTCTGATACAGACACACCCCCAGTCTGACACTGACACGCCCCCACTCTGACACAGACACTCCCCCACTCTGACACAGACACACCCCAGTCTGACACAGACACGCCCCCAGTCTGACACAGACACGCCCCCACTCTGACACAGACACGCCCCCACTCTGACACAGACACACCCCAGTCTGACACAGACACACCCCCAGTCTGACACAGACACACCCCCAGTCTGACACAGACACACCCCCAGTGTGAGCTGGACACACCCCCTCTCTGACACAGACACACCCCCACTCTGACACAGACACACCCCAGTCTGACACAGACACACCCCCAGTCTGACACAGACACACCCCCAGTCTGACACAGACACACCCAGTCTGACACAGACACGCCCCCAGTGTGAGCTGGACACACCCCAGTCTGACACAGACACACCCCCAGTCTGACACTGACACACCCCCAGTCTGACACAGACACACCCCCAGTCTGACACTGACACACCCAGTCTGACACAGACACACCCCCAGTCTGACACAGACACGCCCCCACTCTGACACAGACACGCCCCCACTCTGACACAGACACACCCCAGTCTGACACAGACACGCCCCCAGTGTGAGCTGGACACACCCCCAGTCTGACACAGACACACCCCCTCTCTGACACAGACACACCCCACTCTGACACAGACACACCCCCACTCTGACACAGACACACCCCAGTCTGACACAGACACCCCCCCACTCTGACACAGACACACCCCAGTCTGACACAGACACCCCCCCACTCTGACACAGACACACCCCCACTCTGACACAGACACACCCCACTCTGACACAGACACACCCCCAGTCTGACACAGACACACCCCAGTCTGACACAGACACGCCCCCAGTGTGAGCTGGACACACCCCCAGTCTGACACAGACACACCCCAGTCTGACACAGACACGCCCCCAGTCTGACACAGACACCCCCCCAGTCTGACACAGACACACCCCCAGTGTGAGCTGGACACACCCCCAGTCTGACACAGACACACCCCCACTCTGACACAGACACACCCCAGTCTGACACAGACACGCCCCCAGTGTGAGCTGGACACACCCCCAGTCTGACACAGACACACCCCACTCTGACACAGACACACCCCCAGTCTGACACAGACACGCCCCCAGTCTGACACAGACACCCCCCCACTCTGACACAGACACACCCCCACTCTGACACAGACACACCCCACTCTGACACAGACACACCCCCAGTCTGACACTGACACCCCCAGTCTGACACAGACACACCCCCGGTGTGAGCTGGACACACCCCCACTCTGACACAGACACCCCCCACTCTGACACAGACACACCCCAGTATGACACTGACACCCCCAGTCTGACACAGACACGCCCCCACTCTGACACAGACACACCCCAGTCTGACACTGACACACCCCCTCTCTGACACAGACACACCCCCAGTCTGACACTGACACCCCCAGTCTGACACAGACACACCCCACTCTGACACAGACACACCCCCAGTCTGACACAGACACACCCCCAGTCTGACACAGACACACCCCACTCTGACACTGACACACCCCACTCTGACACAGACACACCCCCAGTCTGACACAGACACGCCCCCAGTCTGACACTGACACACCCAGTCTGACACAGACACCCCCCACTCTGACACAGACACACCCCAGTCTGACACAGACACACCCCCAGTCTGACACTGACACCCCCAGTCTGACACAGACACACCCCACTCTGACACAGACACGCCCCCACTCTGACACAGACACACCCCCAGTCTGACACAGACACACCCCACTCTGACACTGACACACCCCCAGTCTGACACAGACACACCCCCAGTCTGACACAGACACGCCCCCAGTCTGACACAGACACACCCCCAGTCTGACACAGACACACCCCACTCTGACACAGACACACCCCCAGTCTGACACAGACACACCCCACTCTGACACAGACACACCCCAGTCTGACACAGACACACCCCAGTCTGACACAGACACCCCCACTCTGACACAGACACCCCCCTCTCTGACACAGACACACCCCACTCTGACACAGACACACCCCCAGTGTGAGCTGGACACACCCCCACTCTGACACAGACACCCCCTCTCTGACACAGACACACCCCAGTCTGACACAGACACACCCCACTCTGACACAGACACGCCCCACTCTGACAGACACACCCCTCTCTGACACAGACACCCCCAGTCTGACACAGACACACCCCACTCTGACACAGACACTCCCCACTCTGACACAGACACACCCCCAGTCTGACACAGACACACCCCCACTCTGACACAGACACACCCCCTGTGTGAGCAGGAAGTGGGGGTGCTGGGGATCCCCGAGACGGGCGCACTCACGCGGCGGGAGGGAAACAGTGCGCGGCCGACAGGACCCAGCGCCGGTCGACCAGGGCGCCCCCGCAGAAGTGGGCGAAACCACGCCGGGCGGGGCGCTGGACGCTGACCTGCCAGGGCCACGCCCCCGGGGCCGCCTCGCGCCCCCCCACCACCCGGGAGCCCTCGGGGGGCGCCACCAGCGGCCGCCCCCCGCACCCTGGCAGAGAGAGGGAGACAGGGTCAGGGGCACCCCCAAAAACCCAGCTCTGTCTCAGACACACACAGACAGGTCAGGGGCACCCCCAGAATCCAGCTCTGTCTCAGACACACGCAGAGAGGTCAGGGGCACCCCCAGAACCCAGCTCTGTCTCAGACACACACAGAGAGGTCAGGGGCACCCCCAGAACCCAGCTCTGTCTCAGACACACACAGAGAGATCAGGGGCACCCCCAGAACCCAGCTCTGTCTCAGACACACACAGAGAGGTCAGGGGCACCCCCAGAACCCAGCTCTGTCAGACACACACAGAGAGGTCAGGGGCACCCCCAGCACCCAGCTCTGTCTCAGACACACGCAGAGAGGTCAGGGGCACCCCCAGGACCCAGCTCTGTCTCAGACACACACACAGAGGTCAGGGGCACCCCCAGAACCAGCTCTGTCTCAGACACACACAGAGGGGTCTGGGGCACCCCCAGAACCCAGCTCTGTCTCAGACACACACAGAGAGGTCAGGGGCACCCCCAGAACCCAGCTCTGTCTCAGACACACGCAGAGAGGTCAGGGGCACCCCTAGAACCAGCTCTGTCTCAGACACACACACAGAGGTCAGGGGCACCCCCAGAACCAGCTCTGTCTCAGACACACACAGAGAGGTCAGGGGCACCCCCAGAACCCAGCTCTGTCTCAGACACACACAGAGAGGTCAGGGGCACCCCCAGAACCCAGCTCTGTCTCAGACACACGCAGAGAGGTCAGGGGCACCCCCAGAACCAGCTCTGTCTCAGACACACACAGAGAGGTCAGGGGCAGCCCCAGAACCCAGCTCTGTCTCAGACACACACAGAGAGGTCAGGGGCACCCCCAGAACCCAGCTCTGTCAGACACACACAGAGAGGTCAGGGGCACCCCCAAAAACTCAGCTCTGTCTCAAACACACACAGAGAGGTCAGGGGCACCCCCAGAACCAGCTCTGTCTCAGACACACGCAAAGAGGTCAGGGGCACCCCCAGAACCCAGCTCTGTCTCAGACACACGCAGAGAGGTCAGGGGCACCCCCAGAACCCAGCTCTGTCTCAGACACACGCAGAGAGGTCAGGGGCACCCCCAGGACCCAGCTCTGTCAGAGACACACAGAGAGGTCAGGGGCACCCCCAGAACCCAGCTCTGTCTCAGACACACGCAAAGAGGTCAGGGGCACCCCCAGAACCCAGCTCTGTCTCAGACACACGCAGAGAGGTCAGGGGCACCCCCAGAACCCAGCTCTGTCTCAGACACACGCAGAGAGGTCAGGGGCACCCCCAGGACCCAGCTCTGTCTCAGACACACACAGAGAGGTCAGGGGCACCCCCAGAACCCAGCTCTGTCAGAGACACACAGAGAGGTCAGGGGCACCCCCAGAACCCAGCTCTGTCTCAGACACACGCAGAGAGGTCAGGGGCACCCCCAGAACCCAGCTCTGTCTCAAACACACGCAAAGAGGTCAGGGGCATCCCCAGAACCCAGCTCTGTCTCAGACACACACAGAGAGGTCAGGGGCACCCCCAGAACCCAGCTCTGTCAGACACACACAGAGAGGTCAGGGGCACCCCCAGAACCCAGCTCTGTCAGACACACACAGAGAGGTCAGGGGCACCCCCAGAACCCAGCTCTGTCAGAGACACACAGAGAGGTCAGGGGCACCCCCAGAACCCAGCTCTGTCTCAGACACACGCAGAGAGGTCAGGGGCACCCCCAGAACCAGCTCTGTCTCAGACACACGCAGAGAGGTCAGGGGCACCCCCAGAACCCAGCTCTGTCTCAGACACACGCAGAGAGGTCAGGGGCACCCCCAGAACCCAGCTCTGTCTCAGACACACACAGAGAGGTCAGGGGCACCCCCAAAAACTCAGCTCTGTCTCAGACACACACAGAGGGGTCAGGGGCACCCCCAGAACCCAGCTCTATCTCAGACACACACAGAGGTCAGGGGCACCCCCAGAACCCAGCTCTGTCTCAGACACACGCAGAGGGGTCAGGGGCACCCCCAGAACCAGCTCTGTCTCAGACACACGCAGAGAGGTCAGGGGCACCCCCAGAACCCAGCTCTGTCTCAGACACACACAGAGAGGTCAGGGGCACCCCCAGGACCCAGCTCTGTCAGAGACACACAGAGAGGTCAGGGGCACCCCCAGAACCCAGCTCTGTCTCAGACACACGCAGAGAGGTCAGGGGCACCCCCAGAACCAGCTCTGTCTCAAACACACACAGAGAGGTCAGGGGCACCCCCAGAACCCAGCTCTGTCAGAGACACACAGAGAGGTCAGGGGCACCCCCAGCACCCAGCTCTGTCAGAGACACACAGAGAGGTCAGGGGCACCCCCAGAACCAGCTCTGTCTCAGACACACGCAGAGAGGTCAGGGGCACCCCCAGAACCCAGCTCTGTCAGAGACACACAGAGAGGTCAGGGGCACCCCCAGAACCCAGCTCTGTCTCAGACACACACAGAGAGGTCAGGGGCACCCCCAGAACCAGCTCTGTCTCAGACACACACAGAGGGGTCAGGGGCACCCCCAGAACCCAGCTCTGTCTCAGACACACACAGAGAGGTCAGGGGCACCCCCAGAACCAGCTCTGTCTCAGACACACACAGAGGGGTCAGGGGCACCCCCAGAACCCAGCTCTGTCAGACACACACAGAGAGGTCAGGGGCACCCCCAGCACCCAGCTCTGTCTCAGACACACACAGAGAGGTCAGGGGCACCCCCAGAACCCAGCTCTGTCTCAGACACACACAGAGAGGTCAGGGGCACCCCCAGAACCCAGCTCTGTCTCAGACACACACAGAGAGGTCAGGGGCACCCCCAGAACCAGCTCTGTCTCAGACACACACAGAGAGGTCAGGGGCACCCCCAGAACCCAGCTCTGTCTCAGACACACACAGAGAGGTCAGGGGCACCCCCAGAACCCAGCTCTGTCTCAGACACACGCAGAGAGGTCAGGGGCACCCCCAGAACCCAGCTCTGTCTCAGACACACACAGAGAGGTCAGGGGCACCCCCAGAACCAGCTCTGTCTCAGACACACACACAGAGAGGTCAGGGGCACCCCCAGAACCCAGCTCTGTCAGACACACACAGAGAGGTCAGGGGCACCCCCAGAACCCAGCTCTGTCTCAGACACACACAGAGGGGTCAGGGGCACCCCCAGAACCCAGCTCTATCTCAGACACACACAGAGGTCAGGGGCACCCCCAGAACCCAGCTCTGTCTCAGACACACGCAGAGGGGTCAGGGGCACCCCCAGAACCAGCTCTGTCTCAGACACACGCAGAGAGGTCAGGGGCACCCCCAGAACCCAGCTCTGTCTCAGACACACACAGAGAGGTCAGGGGCACCCCCAGGACCCAGCTCTGTCAGAGACACACAGAGAGGTCAGGGGCACCCCCAGAACCCAGCTCTGTCTCAGACACACGCAGAGAGGTCAGGGGCACCCCCAGAACCAGCTCTGTCTCAAACACACACAGAGAGGTCAGGGGCACCCCCAGAACCCAGCTCTGTCAGAGACACACAGAGAGGTCAGGGGCACCCCCAGCACCCAGCTCTGTCAGAGACACACAGAGAGGTCAGGGGCACCCCCAGAACCAGCTCTGTCTCAGACACACGCAGAGAGGTCAGGGGCACCCCCAGAACCCAGCTCTGTCAGAGACACACAGAGAGGTCAGGGGCACCCCCAGAACCCAGCTCTGTCTCAGACACACACAGAGAGGTCAGGGGCACCCCCAGAACCAGCTCTGTCTCAGACACACACAGAGGGGTCAGGGGCACCCCCAGAACCCAGCTCTGTCTCAGACACACACAGAGAGGTCAGGGGCACCCCCAGAACCAGCTCTGTCTCAGACACACACAGAGGGGTCAGGGGCACCCCCAGAACCCAGCTCTGTCAGACACACACAGAGAGGTCAGGGGCACCCCCAGCACCCAGCTCTGTCTCAGACACACACAGAGAGGTCAGGGGCACCCCCAGAACCCAGCTCTGTCTCAGACACACACAGAGAGGTCAGGGGCACCCCCAGAACCCAGCTCTGTCTCAGACACACACAGAGAGGTCAGGGGCACCCCCAGAACCAGCTCTGTCTCAGACACACACAGAGAGGTCAGGGGCACCCCCAGAACCCAGCTCTGTCTCAGACACACACAGAGAGGTCAGGGGCACCCCCAGAACCCAGCTCTGTCTCAGACACACGCAGAGAGGTCAGGGGCACCCCCAGAACCCAGCTCTGTCTCAGACACACACAGAGAGGTCAGGGGCACCCCCAGAACCAGCTCTGTCTCAGACACACACACAGAGAGGTCAGGGGCACCCCCAGAACCCAGCTCTGTCAGACACACACAGAGAGGTCAGGGGCACCCCCAGAACCCAGCTCTGTCTCAGACACACACAGAGAGGTCAGGGGCACCCCCAGAACCCAGCTCTGTCTCAGACACACGCAGAGAGGTCAGGGGCACCCCCAGAACCCAGCTCTGTCTCAGACACACGCAGAGAGGTCAGGGGCACCCCCAGGACCCAGCTCTGTCTCAGACACACACAGAGAGGTCAGGGGCACCCCCAGGACCCAGCTCTGTCTCAGACACACACAGAGAGGTCAGGGGCACCCCCAGAACCCAGCTCTGTCAGACACACACAGAGAGGTCAGGGGCACCCCCAGAACCCAGCTCTGTCTCAGACACACACGGAGAGCTCAGGGGCACCCCCAGAACCCAGCTCTGTCAGACACACACAGAGAGGTCAGGGGCACCCCCAGAACCCAGCTCTGTCAGACACACACAGAGAGGTCAGGGGCACCCCCAGAACCCAGCTCTGTCTCAGACACACACACAGAGGTCAGGGGCACCCCCAGAACCCAGCTCTGTCTCAGACACACACAGAGAGCTCAGGGGCACCCCCAGAACCCAGCTCTGTCTCAGACACACACAGAGAGCTCAGGGGCACCCCCAGAACCCAGCTCTGTCTCAGACACACACAGAGAGGTCAGGGGCACCCCCAGAACCCAGCTCTGTCTCAGACACACGTAGACAGACAAAGACACACAACCACACACACACAGATACACACAGACAGAGAGAGAGACACACAGACAGAGAGAGAGACAGACACAGAGACACACACAGACAGAGAGAGAGACACACAGACACACACAGACAGAGAGAGAGACAGACAGACACACACAGACACACACAGACAGAGAGAGAGACAGACAGACACACACCCACACACACACACACAGACAGAGAGAGAGACACACAGACACACAGACACACAGACACACACACACAAAGACACACCCACACACACACACACACACAGACAGAGAGAGAGACACACAGACACACACAGACAGACAGAGAGACAGAAACACCCACAGACACAGACACACAACAGCGGCGCTGTCCCGTCCCGTCCCGTCCGGGTCGCTCTGGGCAGTACTGGCGGCCGGAGACCCACCGTGCGCGGCGGCGGCCGGGAGCAGGAGCAGCAGCAGCAGGAGGAGGAGGAGCCCGGACAGGCCGGACAGGCGCTCCGCGGGTCCCATCGCGCCGAGCTGAGCCCAGCCGGAGCCCAGCCGGAGTCCCGCCAGCAGGGGCCACTGTGACGCGGGGGGGCGTCGCTGCGTGACGCGGCGGCTCGTTTCCGCGCGACGGGGGGGATGACTGCGCTGTGACGTCACGGGCCTGCGCGAATCGCTGCAGCGCGTAACTGAGCGCACCCACACACACTGATACACACACACACCCCCCACACACACTGATACACAAACGCACTCATACACCCCACACACACTGATACACAAACGCACAGACACACCCCACAAACACACTGACACACACTGATACACGCCACACACACTGATACACACACCCACCCCACAAACGCACACTTCAAACACACTGACACACACACCCCACACACACACTACAAACACACTGACACACACACTGATACACACACCCACACCCACCCCACAAACACACTGACACACACACCCCACACACACACTACAAACACACTGACAAACACACTGATACACACAAACCCCACAAACACACTGATACACACACACCCCACACCCACCCCACAAACACACTGACAAACACACTGATACACAAAAACCCCACAAACACACTGATACACACACACACCCCACACCCACCCCACAAACACACACTACAAATACACTGACACACACACACACACATCCCACAAACACACTGATACACACACACACCCACCCCACAAACACACTGACACACACACTGATACACACAGAGGTGCACATTGATAAACACAGACACACACAGACACTGACAAACACACACTGACTGATACACACAAAAACCTGGCTGCCCAGAGAGGACAATGTTAATGTACTGGAGTGTCCAGTCAGTGTGTCTGTATGAACCCCTCTCTCTCAGTGCAGTGTTAATGTACTGGAGTGTCCAGTCGGGGTGTGTGTATGAACCCCTCTCTCTCTCAGTGCAGTGTTCATGTACTGGAGTGTCCAGTCAGTGTGTCTGTGTGAACCCCTCTCTCTCTCAGTGCAGTGTTCATGTACTGGAGTGTCCAGTCAGGGTGTGTGTATGAACCCCTCTCTCTCTCAGTGCAGTGTTCATGTACTGGAGTGTCCAGTCAGTGTGTGTGTATGAACCCCTCTCTCTCTCAGTGCAGTGTTCATGTACTGGAGTGTCCAGTCAGTGTGTGTGTGTATGAACCCCTCTCTCTCTCAGTGCAGTGTTCATGTACTGGAGTGTCCAGTCAGTGTGTCTGTATGAACCCCTCTCTCTCAGTGCAGTGTTCATGTACTGGAGTGTCCAGTCAGTGTGTCTGTATGAACCCCTCTCTCTCTCAGTGCAGTGTTCATGTACTGGAGTGTCCAGTCAGTGTGTCTGTATGAACCCCTCTCTCTCAGTGCAGTGTTCATGTACTGGAGTGTCCAGTCAGTGTCTGTATTAACCCCTCTCTCTCTCAGTGCAGTGTTCATGTACTGGAGTGTCCAGTCAGTGTGTGTGTGTATGAACCCCTCTCTCTCTCAGTGCAGTGTTCATGTACTGGAGTGTCCAGTCAGTGTGTCTGTATGAACCCCTCTCTCTCTCAGTGCAGTGTTCATGTACTGGAGTGTCCAGTCAGTGTGTCTGTATGAACCCCTCTCTCTCTCAGTGCAGTGTTCATGTACTGGAGTGTCCAGTCAGTGTGTCTGTATGAACCCCTCTCTCTCTCAGTGCAGTGTTCATGTACTGGAGTGTCCAGTCAGTGTGTCTGTATTAACCCCCCTCTCTCTCAGTGCAGTGTTCATGTCCTGGAGTGTCCAGTCAGGGTGTGTGTATGAACCCCTCTCTCTCTCAGTGCAGTGTTCATGTACTGGAGTGTCCAGTCAGTGTGTGTGTGTATGAACCCCTCTCTCTCTCAGTGCAGTGTTCATGTACTGGAGTGTCCAGTCAGTGTGTCTGTATGAACCCCTCTCTCTCAGTGCAGTGTTCATGTACTGGAGTGTCCAGTCAGTGTGTCTGTATGAACCCCTCTCTCTCAGTGCAGTGTTAATGTACTGGAGTGTCCAGTCGGGGTGTGTGTATGAACCCCTCTCTCTCTCAGTGCAGTGTTCATGTACTGGAGTGTCCAGTCAGTGTGTCTGTGTGAACCCCTCTCTCTCTCAGTGCAGTGTTCATGTACTGGAGTGTCCAGTCAGGGTGTGTGTATGAACCCCTCTCTCTCTCAGTGCAGTGTTCATGTACTGGAGTGTCCAGTCAGTGTGTGTGTGTATGAACCCCTCTCTCTCTCAGTGCAGTGTTCATGTACTGGAGTGTCCAGTCAGTGTGTGTGTGTATGAACCCCTCTCTCTCTCAGTGCAGTGTTCATGTACTGGAGTGTCCAGTCAGTGTGTCTGTATGAGCCCCTCTCTCTCAGTGCAGTGTTCATGTACTGGAGTGTCCAGTCAGTGTCTGTATTAACCCCTCTCTCTCTCAGTGCAGTGTTCATGTACTGGAGTGTCCAGTCAGTGTGTGTGTGTATGAACCCCTCTCTCTCTCAGTGCAGTGTTCATGTACTGGAGTGTCCAGTCAGTGTGTCTGTATGAACCCCTCTCTCTCTCAGTGCAGTGTTCATGTACTGGAGTGTCCAGTCAGTGTGTCTGTATGAACCCCTCTCTCTCTCAGTGCAGTGTTCATGTACTGGAGTGTCCAGTCAGTGTGTCTGTATGAACCCCTCTCTCTCTCAGTGCAGTGTTCATGTACTGGAGTGTCCAGTCAGTGTGTCTGTATTAACCCCCCTCTCTCTCAGTGCAGTGTTCATGTCCTGGAGTGTCCAGTCAGGGTGTGTGTATGAACCCCTCTCTCTCTCAGTGCAGTGTTCATGTACTGGAGTGTCCAGTCAGTGTGTGTGTGTATGAACCCCTCTCTCTCTCAGTGCAGTGTTCATGTACTGGAGTGTCCAGTCAGTGTGTGTGTGTATGAACCCCTCTCTCTCTCAGTGCAGTGTTCATGTACTGGAGTGTCCAGTCAGTGTGTCTGTATGAACCCCTCTCTCTCTCAGTGCAGTGTTCATGTACTGGAGTGTCCAGTCAGTGTGTCTGTATGAACCCCTCTCTCTCTCAGTGCAGTGTTCATGTACTGGAGTGTCCAGTCAGTGTGTCTGTGTGAACCCCTCTCTCTCTCAGTGCAGTGTTCATGTACTGGAGTGTCCAGTCAGGGTGTGTGTATGAACCCCTCTCTCTCTCAGTGCAGTGTTCATGTACTGGAGTGTCCAGTCAGTGTGTGTGTATGAACCCCTCTCTCTCTCAGTGCAGTGTTCATGTACTGGAGTGTCCAGTCAGTGTGTGTGTGTATGAACCCCTCTCTCTCTCAGTGCAGTGTTCATGTACTGGAGTGTCCAGTCAGTGTGTCTGTATGAACCCCTCTCTCTCAGTGCAGTGTTCATGTACTGGAGTGTCCAGTCAGTGTCTGTATTAACCCCTCTCTCTCTCAGTGCAGTGTTCATGTACTGGAGTGTCCAGTCAGTGTGTGTGTGTATGAACCCCTCTCTCTCTCAGTGCAGTGTTCATGTACTGGAGTGTCCAGTCAGTGTGTCTGTATGAACCCCTCTCTCTCTCAGTGCAGTGTTCATGTACTGGAGTGTCCAGTCAGTGTGTGTGTATGAACCCCTCTCTCTCTCAGTGCAGTGTTCATGTACTGGAGTGTCCAGTCAGTGTGTCTGTATGAACCCCTCTCTCTCAGTGCAGTGTTAATGTACTGGAGTGTCCAGTCAGTGTGTCTGTATGAACCCCTCTCTCTCTCAGTGCAGTGTTCATGTACTGGAGTGTCCAGTCAGTGTGTCTGTATGAACCCCTCTCTCTCTCAGTGCAGTGTTCATGTACTGGAGTGTCTAGTCAGTGTGTCTGTATGAACCCCTCTCTCTCAGTGCAGTGTTCATGTACTGGAGTGTCCAGTCAGTGTGTCTGTATGAACCCCTCTCTCTCAGTGCAGTGTTAATGTACTGGAGTGTCCAGTCAGTGTGTCTGTATGAACCCCTCTCTCTCTCAGTGCAGTGTTCATGTACTGGAGTGTCCAGTCAGTGTGTCTGTATGAACCCCTCTCTCTCTCAGTGCAGTGTTCATGTACTGGAGTGTCCAGTCAGTGTGTCTGTATGAACCCCTCTCTCTCTCAGTGCAGTGTTCATGTACTGGAGTGTCCAGTCAGTGTGTCTGTATGAACCCCTCTCTCTCTCAGTGCAGTGTTCATGTACTGGAGTGTCCAGTCAGTGTGTCTGTATGAACCCCTCTCTCTCTCAGTGCAGTGTTCATGCACTGGAGTGTCTAGTCAGTGTGTCTGTATGAACCCCTCTCTCTCAGTGCAGTGTTCATGTACTGGAGTGTCCAGTCAGTGTGTCTGTATGAACCCCTCTCTCTCTCAGTGCAGTGTTCATGTACTGGAGTGTCCAGTCAGTGTGTCTGTATGAACCCCTCTCTCTCTCAGTGCAGTGTTCATGTACTGGAGTGTCCAGTCAGTGTGTCTGTATGAACCCCTCTCTCTCTCAGTGCAGTGTTCATGTACTGGTGTGTTATGGACACAGTTCCAGTCAGGGACAGCACTGCACAGAGCATGTTTATTGCGGAGAGGAGATGGAGAGATGAAAGCAGGTTCTACAGACAGAGACCGCGAGAAGGTGGAAAAATCCGCTGGCGAGGGTGAGGCGGTGTGTCTGGTGCACGGAGACACGTTCAGCTGTTTGAACTGAGCCCATCTGGGGAGGCGACAGAGGTCCGGCGGAGAAGTTGTCTTCGTCGTGGGGCGCAGTTTCAGTTCCCGGCGCACGTCTGTAACCAGATCAAGGTGCTGCTCAGCTCTGTTGTGTGACTGGAAATGTCTTTTACCAGCAGTCCCTCAGCCTGCTGCTCTCCCTTGTGCTTTCATGTGTTACTGTGACAAGACGTCAGGTGACAGGTGACAGGTGACCCCTGTAACCCCTGTCAGGTGACAGGTGACAGGTGACCCCTGTGGCCCGTGTCATGTGACGGGTGCCAATGTGACCCCTGTGCCCTGTTTCATGTGACGGGTGCCAATGTGACCCCTGTGCCCTGTTTCGTGTGACGGGTGCCAATGTGACCCTGTGCCCTGTTTCGTGTGACAGGTGCCAATGTGAGCCCTGTGCCCTGTTTCGTGTGACAGGTGCCAATGTGACCCCTGTGGCTCGTGCCATGTGACAGGTTCCAATGCGACCCCTGTGTCCCAGGTCATGTGACGGGTTCCAATGCGACCCCTGTGTCCCAGGTCATGTGACGGGTTCTAATGCGACCCCTGTGTCCCAGGTCATGTGACGGGTTCTAATGCGACCCCTGTGTCCCAGGTCATGTGACAGGTGCCTTGCGACCTGTGTGCTGTGGGTGGTATACGGAGGTCTGCCTCGGGGTCAGGAAGCTGGAAGCCGTACTCACCACGGGCTGCAGGTGTACGTGACATCCAGGTACTTATAGGTGCCGACGCAGGGGTCCGAGAACACGTAGTTAGTAGCCAGGACCGTGCACTGTGTGTTCCCATCACACCTGTGGGGTCGAGCAGCCGGTTATCAGGAGCTGGTGGGCAGAACTGCGCAAGGGGACACCCCCCCAGGGACTTGTAGTTCTGGAAAGCCTGCAAGAACTACAAATCCCAGGGAGCCGCGGGACAACTGATGGACGACTATCGTGTTTCACGGGGTTGATCGTTTCGCCGCTGCTTTTTATTTTGCCGGGCTCGACTGGCAGCGGCTGTGCAAGGCGAAGGGGCCATTCCTGCAGGAGAGGGGGCTCCCCGCTCTGTACCCCGAGCGCACCTGTGTCCCTCTCCTGGCAGGGTGACCTAGTTCTCCGATCCAGGGTCCCGGAGGATGGTCTTCGAAATGGACAGTGCCAGGTGGTAGTTTCAGCGTTCTGCACATTTCTATAGCTTGCTCACTCTTAGGCCCTTGAGAGTTGTCCTAGAGCTGTCAGGAAACCCTGCAGCTCTCGGACCTTAATCCTGAACACATCCTGAAGGACTGGTGTTACCTCCTTCCACAGCCCCCCGGGAAACACGGGTCCTGCACATGTAGTTCCACTAGTTACAGCACATTTCGTCCTGGGGGGGGCGTGAATACCTTTCTCGTTTCCCGCGATCGCATTGCTCGGGGGCAGAGGTGACGTGACCTCCCACCTGTAACTCGTTCTGTTGTGGGATTTATTTGAGGAATATATGTCTGTATACGCACAGTCTGTCCTGGTTTATGTCTGTATTTGCTGTACTTGTTTTTAACCCACAGCTGAACACAGAGTACCCCCCCTGCCAGTGCCCTGAGCATCGAAAGGGGCATCGATCAGAATAACACTGATTGGCAGCATAGTTGATAATAATAACTGATCTATTATTAGATTTGGATCGGATCGACGGATTAGTAAGGTGGTTTGGCTGATTGACGGAGTCGGCCTGCCGGCTGATGAGTGGATTGATAGGTCTGTTTAACCGGTTGGCTGATAGATGGATCAGCTGCCGGACGGAATGACTGATTGATTCAGATTTGGTAAGTGATCAGCTTGAACCGATTGCCTGACTGACGGGCCGGTCGACGCGATCAGCAGAGGGGCTGGTTTGAGCGACGCCCCTGACCTCTTCCTCAGGAGGCCGAGCGTCCCGGACAGGACACACTGGACGTTGGTCAGTTGGTCTGCGGGCCGGCCACTGCTGCAGAGGTAGCGGTCCCGGCGTCCGTAGTTGGCGTTTTCGATCCGGATGGCCTTGTCCCCTGCGGAGGAGGGGGGGAGGAGAGGATGATGGGTTGTGTCCTGTGTCAAGATCCCACCAGCTGGGTGAGCTCCTCCAGTCAGGACAGGGGGCTCTACTGTACACAGAGAGGGGTGGGAGAGGGGAACAAGCCGATACCCTGGCTTCTCTCCAGACACAGCTGGGTGAGCTCCTCCAGTCAGGACAGGAGGCTCTACTGTACACAGAGAGGGGCGGGAGGGGGGAACAAGCCGATACCCTGGCGTCTCTCCAGACACAGCTGGGTGAGCTCCTCCAGTCAGGACAGGAGGCTCTACTGTACACAGAGAGGGGCGGGAGGGGGGAACAAGCTGATACCCTGGCTTCTCTCCAGACACAGCTGGGTGAGCTCCTCCAGTCAGGACAGGGGGCTCTACTGTACACAGAGAGGGGCGGGAGGGGGGAACAAGCCGATACCCTGGCTTCTCTCCAGACACAGCTGGGTGAGCTCCTCCAGTCAGGACAGGAGGCTCTACTGTACACAGAGAGGGGTGGGAGAGGGGAACAAGCTGATACCCTGGCTTCTCTCCAGACACAGCTGGGTGAGCTCCTCCAGTCAGGACAGGAGGCTCTACTGTACACAGAGAGGGGCGGGAGGGGGGAACAAGCTGATACCCTGGCTTCTCTCCAGACACAGCTGGGTGAGCTCCTCCAGTCAGGACAGGAGGCTCTACTGTACACAGAGAGGGGTGGGAGGGGGGAACAAGCCGATACCCTGGCTTCTCTCCAGACACAGCTGGGTGAGCTCCTCCAGTCAGGACAGGGGGCTCTACTGTACACAGAGAGGGGCGGGAGGGGGGAACAAGCTGATACCCTGGCTTCTCTCCAGACACAGCTGGGTGAGCTCCTCCAGTCAGGACAGGAGGCTCTACTGTACACAGAGAGGGGTGGGAGAGGGGAACAAGCTGATACCCTGGCTTCTCTCCAGACACAGCTGGGTGAGCTCCTCCAGTCAGGACAGGAGGCTCTACTGTACACAGATATAGGTAGGGGAGGGGAACAAGCTGTTCTGCAGGCAGACAGGACTGAATAGGTTCTCATCTCTGTGCGCTCTGACACTCCTATGGTCCCCGTGCAGCACTGACCATCGGCCTCTCTTACCACAGTCGAGCTCGGCAGTCCCTCCTTCGCAAGTGACGCTTCTCTCTGGGAAAGCAGAGAACGAGCAGAATGAGAGTCTTTACTAGCGCAGCCAGCGTGTGTCCGCCAGCGAGCGCTGATGGTCTCGGCGGGCTCGTTTCCAAATCCCCGGTCCGTATCTGCGTGCCGAGAGGGTAACTGGAATTCATGAAACAGAGGCTCCTCTAGGACGGCACTATGCCTTAGGCAAACTGCAGGACTGTTCGGTGTCCGTCTCTGTTTAAACCCATTTATACTGATCGTACACTCGTATACGAGCCAGGATGGACAAATCTGTCATTTTCTATATGGCCAGCAGCCCTATCACCCTGCAACTCACGACTGGCAGCCCCCCTACTGGAGCCCAGCAGGGGTGAGCCTGGCCAGTACGTGGAGGGGAGACTCCTGGGAAAACACTGAGGCTGCTACTGTGAGTGGGGCCAGCAGGGGGCGCTCTCACCCTGCGCTCTGTGTGGGTCCTGATGCCCCATTATAGTGACGGGGACACTGGACTGTAAACAGGCGCCGTCCTGCGGATGAGACGTCAAACCGAGGTCCTGACTCTCTGTGGTCATTAACAATCCCAGGGTGTCTCTCGAGAAGAGTAGGGGTGTTACCCCAGTGTCCTGGCCAAATTTCCCTTTGGCCCTTACCAGTCATGGCCTCCTAATAATCCCCATCTATGAATTGGCTCCATCACTCTGCTCTCCTCCCCACTGAGAGCTGGTGTGTGGGGAGAGGACTGGGGCGTCATCCAGGTGGGGCTGCACACTGGTGGCGGAAGTGGGATCCCCAGGACCTGTAAAGAGCTGCACACTGGTGGGGGTAGTGGGATCCCCAGGACCTGTAAAGAGCTGCACACTGGTGGCGGTAGTGGGATCCCCATGGTCTGTAAAGAGCCGCACACTGGTGGCGGTAGTGGGATCCCCATGGTCTGTAAAGAGCTCTGAGCGGAGTGTCCAGAAAAGAGCTATATGAGTGTAATAGTTATTATTATTATTAATTCTAGGAGGATAAAGATGAGTCTTACCACAGTAGAGCAGAGCGGAGTACAGCTCGCAAGTTTTGCTCGCGCGTATGTCCAGTGGATGGAAATCTGCAACGTTTTCTGGAACAGAGAAAAACACGTTGGCGCTTTTTACACTGGGGGCACTTCCGGTCGGTTTAGACAAGATGGCGGCTGTGGCCTGGACTACATTCCCCAGCAGGCAATCGCAAATGACCGGCCCTCCTCTCTCACGTGACCAATCGGCAGGCGAGGACTGGTCGAGTGATAGTTAAAATAGACTGTCCAGTCCTGGTCCTGGAGGGGTCAGTCAGTGTGTCTGCAGCAGGGCTGTCCAGTCCTGGTCCTGGAGGGGTCAGTGTGTGTGTGTCTGCAACAGGGCTGTCCAGTCCTGGTCCTGGAGGGGTCAGTCAGTGTGTCTGCAGCAGGGCTGTCCAGTCCTGGTCCTGGAGGGGTCAGTCAGTGTGTCCAGTCCTGGTCCTGGAGGGGTCAGTCAGTGTTTCTAGTCCTGGTCCTGGAGGGGTCAGTCAGTCAGTCAGTCAGTGTGTCTGCAGCAGGGCTGTCCAGTCCTGGTCCTGGAGGGGTCAGTCAGTGTGTGTGTCCAGTCCTGGTCCTGGAGGGGTCAGTCAGTGTGTCCAGTCCTGGTCCTGGAGGGGTCAGTCAGTCAGTCAGTGTGTCTGCAGCAGGGCTGTCCAGTCCTGGTCCTGGAGGGGTCAGTCAGTGTGTCCAGTCCTAGTCCTGGAGGGGACAGGCCGGAGTCCCTCTGTTTACTGAGGCTTCAAAGAGACTGGGTGCTTCCTCATTATGGCCTCTACAGAAGCTGGGCATCAGAATGGACATTTCTGTATAACTGAGCCACCAGTTGGTCTCATGGCCCCTGACCTACAGAGAGGGCAACTAAAACAAAAAGCCCGAGTCTGGACCTGACAGTCCGCTTGTCCTCGAACCCGAGCCGCTGATGGCCTCACGAAACTCAGTTATTGCTTATCTGGACGTGAGACCCTTGGCTGTTTCTGGCCAAGCAGGAGATGTAAAAACACCCCCAACAAGAAGAAGAAGTCCCCAGTGCTGGTCTGGCGCCCCCCTGTGGACTGGAGGACGGCTGAGGGGGCGACAGCTGGGCAGCGGGTCGGTCCGGCTCGCTTACCGAAGCAGCAGGACGGAACCAGCACTGAAAGACAAGACCCAGGTACAGCCCGTCAGAGGAGTGGAGGGGTGGGGGACAGAGGTGGTACAGCCCGTCAGAGGGGTGGAGGGCTGGAGGACAGAGGTGGTACAGCCTGTCAGAGGGGTGGAGGACAGAGGTGGTACAGCCCGTCAGAGGGGTGGAGGGCTGGAGGACAGAGGTGGTACAGCCCGTCAGAGGAGTGGAGGGGTGGGGGACAGAGGTGGTACAGCCCGTCAGAGGGGTGGAGGGCTGGAGGACAGAGGTGGTACAGCCTGTCAGAGGGGTGGAGGGGTGGAGGACAGAGGTGGTACAGCCCGTCAGAGGGGTGGAGGGCTGGAGGACAGAGGTGGTACAGCCCATCAGAGGGGTGGAGGGGTGGAGGACAGAGGTGGTACAGCCCGTCAGAGGGGTGGAGGGGTGGAGGACAGAGATGGTACAGCCTGTCAGAGGGGTGGAGGGGTGGAGGGCTGGAGGACAGAGGTGGTACAGCCCGTCAGAGGGGTGGAGGGGTGGAGGACAGAGATGGTACAGCCTGTCAGAGGGGTGGAGGACAGAGGTGGTACAGCCCGTCAGAGGGGTGGAGGGCTGGAGGACAGAGGTGGTACAGCCCGTCAGAGGGGTGGAGGGCTGGAGGACAGAGGTGGTACAGCCCGTCAGAGGGGTGGAGGGGTGGAGGGCTGGAGGACAGAGGTGGTACAGCCCGTCAGAGGGGTGGAGGGGTGGGGGACAGAGGTGGTACAGCCCGTCAGAGGGGTGGAGGGCTGGAGGACAGAGGTGGTACAGTCCGTCAGAGGGGTGGAGGGGTGGAGGACAGAGGTGGTACAGCCCGTCAGAGGAGTGGAGGGGTGGGGGACAGAGGTGGTACAGCCCGTCAGAGGGGTGGAGGGCTGGAGGACAGAGGTGGTACAGCCTGTCAGAGGGGTGGAGGACAGAGGTGGTACAGCCCGTCAGAGGGGTGGAGGGCTGGAGGACAGAGGTGGTACAGCCCGTCAGAGGAGTGGAGGGGTGGGGGACAGAGGTGGTACAGCCCGTCAGAGGGGTGGAGGGCTGGAGGACAGAGGTGGTACAGCCTGTCAGAGGGGTGGAGGGGTGGAGGGCTGGAGGACAGAGGTGGTACAGCCCGTCAGAGGGGTGGAGGGGTGGAGGACAGAGATGGTACAGCCCGTCAGAGGGGTGGGGGACAGAGGTGGTACAGCCCGTCAGAGGGGTGGAGGGCTGGAGGACAGAGGTGGTACAGCCCATCAGAGGGGTGGAGGGGTGGAGGACAGAGGTGGTACAGCCCGTCAGAGGGGTGGAGGGGTGGAGGACAGAGATGGTACAGCCTGTCAGAGGGGTGGAGGGGTGGAGGGCTGGAGGACAGAGGTGGTACAGCCCGTCAGAGGGGTGGAGGGGTGGAGGACAGAGATGGTACAGCCTGTCAGAGGGGTGGAGGACAGAGGTGGTACAGCCCGTCAGAGGGGTGGAGGGCTGGAGGACAGAGGTGGTACAGCCCGTCAGAGGGGTGGAGGGCTGGAGGACAGAGGTGGTACAGCCCGTCAGAGGGGTGGAGGGGTGGAGGGCTGGAGGACAGAGGTGGTACAGCCCGTCAGAGGGGTGGAGGGGTGGGGGACAGAGGTGGTACAGCCCGTCAGAGGGGTGGAGGGCTGGAGGACAGAGGTGGTACAGTCCGTCAGAGGGGTGGAGGGGTGGAGGACAGAGGTGGTACAGCCCGTCAGAGGGGTGGAGGGCTGGGGGACAGAGGTGGTACAGCCCGTCAGAGGGGTGGAGGGCTGGAGGACAGAGGTGGTACAGCCCGTCAGAGGGGTGGAGGACAGAGGTGGTACAGCCCGCCAGAGCGCCCCGGCGCCCACCCCAATTCCAGCAACAGGCTTTAACACCCCCGCAGTGTGTTGTGTAGATTGTGTCAGGTATTTGCCTCGTCACCTGCACGATCTGCGCTGTGTGTGTGTGTGCGTGTGTGTACCTGCCAGTACTCGCACCTCGGACCAGGCGCAGCGATATCCCGTCCCCCCGTCTACGTGCACACGGCTGCCCCCCTCCTAGTGGGAGGACACGTCCTGGGGGACCGTGAGGAGTGTTGTTCTGTGTTTTTTCCCCCCGTGGCCGCGGTCGAAAAGCCCAGAGCTGTAACGCGACGCCGCCGAGTTATCATCTGACCGCCCCACCCCCGTGTCGGGTCCGAGCTGCAGCGGGCGTCACCGTCACGCAGGTAATGAAACGTATAAAGAGCTCACAACTACAACCAGAGGATCGGAAACGGGGTACGAGGGGAGAAAAAACACACACGAACAGGGAAAAAAACAAAACACAAACACATTTCACCGCCGGAGCTCATGACGTCACCGGCGTGCTCAAACTGTCTATTTGTGACGTCATTTGTTTTCCCGCTTGGTTTTTTTTTCCTCAGATTGTTTCTCGAATTTCAGTCGCGTTTCCGCTCCACCTCAAAAAGTACTAAAAAGAAAGGGGGGCGGGGGGGGGATTATTAGACCCTTTGGGTTGATGGAGGCGAAATGTCCCCAGAGGAGCTCATAAATGGGCTATAAATTTAATTATTTTTTCCCAGATGTGTCTATTAAACGACACGATAGAACAGCAGAGCCATCGCAGGCTGGGCGAGCCGGATTACCAGCCGGGCTGAGGGGGGAGATCTCCCTGCTGAGGGACGCCGGAGACGCGGGTTCGAGTCCCCCTCAGTGGTGGGGAGGGGCCCGACCTGAGGCGGCCGCGGCGGGGGCGGTACATGCCGAAGGCGTGAAAGCGCAAGCGGGTCGTCAAAAGCCGAAATCTCCACGCCGCGGCTCCCACAGCACGTGCTCCCCCCCACCCAGCCAGGGCTCTCTCTCTTTTTCACTCGTCACGCGTGGTCGCGACGGAAAAACCTCGCGTGGGCGGGGTGGGACTTACAGAGGGCGGCGCAGAGCGCTCGGAACCGCATCGTGGGGCCGGGAGACGAGACGAGACGAGACGTGAGCGACGATCCGCCGGCTGAGATGCAGACGACGCGCGGAATCGTCTTTTTATAGTCTCGGGCGGGAGGCTCCGACGTCCTGTTGGCCCGAAAGCAAACACGCGAGAATTTCCTTGTTACTGGAGAACCCGGACTATTGTTTTGGTCTGTAAGGCGAGAACCCGGGGCCGCAGAAAACGAGAAAAACGAGAATTAATTAAAATGCACGTGATACCCCGGCGCGTTGACTCGGCTTCTGATGGTGTTGACAGCAAAGGCCAACTCTCTCTTCCAAGAGAAGGGAAGGGATCGCATTGCGGAATCAAACAACGCCAGCGTGTTCTGCGTGTTCTGCGTATTCCTGCTGGGGGTCGCTGGTGTGTGTGTGTGTGGAGTCTGCGTGTTCCTGCTGGGGGTCGCTGGTGCTGGTGTCTGTGTGTGTGGAGTCTATGTGTTCCTGCTGGGGGTCGCTGGTGCTGGTGTCTGTGTGTGTGGAGTCTGCGTGTTCCTGCTGGGGGTCGCTGGTGTCTGTGTGTGTGGAGTCTGCGTGTTCCTGCTGGGGGTCCCTGGTGCTGGTGTCTGTGTGTGTGGAGTCTGCGTGTTCCTGCTGGGGGTCCCTGGTGCTGGTGTCTGTGTGTGGAGTCTGCGTGTGCCTGCTGGGGGTCCCTGGTGCTGGTGTCTGTGTGTGTGGAGTCTGCGTGTTCCTGCTGGGGGTCGCTGGCGCTGGTGTGTGTGTGTGTGTGTGTGTGGAGTCTGCGTGTTCCTGCTGGTGGTCGCTGGCGCTGGTGTCTGTGTGTGAGGAGTCTTTGTGTTCCTGCTGGGGGTTGCTGGTGCTGGTGTCTGTGTGTGTGGAGTCTGTGTGTTCCTGCTGGGGGTCGTACTGGTGTCTGTGTGTGTGGAGTCTGTGTGTTCCTGCTGGGGGTCGCTGGCGCTGGTGTCTGTGTGTGAGGAGTCTTTGTGTTCCTGCTGGGGGTCGCTCTTGCTTTTGTCTGTGTGTGTGGAGTCTGCGTGTTCCTGCTGGGGGTCCCTGGTGCTGGTGTCTGTGTGTGTGGAGTCTGCGTGTTCCTGCTGGGGGTCTCTGGTGTCTGTGTGTGTGGAGTCTGTGTGTTCCTGCTGGGGGTCGCTGGTGTCTGTGTGTGTGGAGTCTGTGTGTTCCTGCTGGGGGTCGCTGGTGCTGGTGTCTGTGTGTGAGGAGTCTTTGTGTTCCTGCTGGGGGTCGCTGGTGCTTTTGTCTGTGTGTGTGGAGTCTGCGTGTTCCTGCTGGGGGTCGCTGGCGCTGGTGTCTGTGTGTGAGGAGTCTTTGTGTTCCTGCTGGGGGTCGCTGGTGCTTTTGTCTGTGTGTGTGGAGTCTGCGTGTTCCTGCTGGGGGTCGCTGGCGCTGGTGTCTGTGTGTGTGGAGTCTGCGTGTTCCTGCTGGGGGTCGCTGGCGCTGGTGTCTGTGTGTGTGGAGTCTGTGTGTTCCTGCTGGGGTCGCTGGTGCTGGTGTCTGTGTGTGTGGAGTCTGCGTGTTCCTGCTGGGGGTCGCTGGCGCTGGTGTCTGTGTGTGTGGAGTCTGTGTGTTCCTGCTGGGGGTCGCTGGTGTCTGTGTGTGTGGAGTCTGTGTGTTCCTGCTGGGGATTGTTGGTGTCTGTGTGTGTGGAGTCTGTGTGTTCTTGCTGGGGGTCGCTGGTACTGGTGTCTGTGTGTGTGGAGTCTGCGTGTTCCTGCTGGGGGTCGCTGGTGTCTGTGTGTGTGGAGTCTGCGTGTTCCTGCTGGGGGTCGCTGGCGCTGGTGTCTGTGTGTGTGGAGTCTGCGTGTTCCTGCTGGGGATCGCTGGTGTCTGTGTGTGTGGAGTCTGTGTGTTCTTGCTGGGGGTCGCTGGTGCTGGTGTCTGTGTGTGTAGAGTCTGCGTGTTCCTGCTGGGGGTCGTACTGGTGTCTGTGTGTGTGAAGTCTGCGTGTTCCTGCTGGGGGTCGCTGGTGCTGGTGTCTGTGTGTGAGGAGTCTTTGTGTTCCTGCTGGGGGTCGCTGGTGCTTTTGTCTTTGTGTGTGGAGTCTGCGTGTTCCTGCTGGGGGTCGCTGGCGCTGGTGTCTGTGTGTGTGGAGTCTGCGTGTTCCTGCTGGGGGTCGCTGGTGCTGGTGTCTGTGTGTGTGGAGTCTGCGTGTTGTTGCTGGGGGTCGCTGGCGCTGGTGTCTGTGTGTGTGGAGTCTGCGTGTTGTTGCTGGGGGTCGCTGGCGCTGGTGTCTGTGTGTGTGGAGTCTGTGTGTTCCTGCTGGGGGTCGCTTGTGCTGGTGTTTGTGTGTGTGGAGTCTGCGTGTTGTTGCTGGGGGTCGCTGGTGCTGGTGTCTGTGTGTGAGGAGTCTTTGTGTTCCTGCTGGGGGTCGCTGGTGCTTTTGTCTGTGTGTGTGGAGTCTGCGTGTTCCTGCTGGGGGTCGCTGGCGCTGGTGTCTGTGTGTGTGGAGTCTGCGTGTTCCTGCTGGGGGTCGCTGGCGCTGGTGTCTGTGTGTGTGGAGTCTGCGTGTTTCTGCTGGGGGTCCCTGGTGCTGGTGTCTGTGTGTGTGGAGTCTGCGTGTTCCTGCTGGGGGTCGCTGGCGCTGGTGTGTGTGTGTGTGTGGAGTCTGCGTGTTCCTGCTGGTGGTCGCTGGCGCTGGTGTCTGTGTGTGAGGAGTCTTTGTATTCCTGCTGGGGGTCGCTCTTGCTTTTGTCTGTGTGTGTGGAGTCTGCGTGTTCCTGCTGGGGGTCCCTGGTGCTGGTGTCTGTGTGTGTGGAGTCAGCGTGTTCATGCTGGGGGTCGCTGGTGCTGTTGTCTGTGTGTGTGCAGTCTGCGCGTTCCTGCTTGGGATCGCTGGTCTGTGTGTGTGTGGAGTCTGCGTGTTCCTGCTGGTGGTCGCTGGCGCTGGTGTCTGTATGTGTGGAGTCTGTGTGTTCCTGCTGGGGGTCGCTGGTGTCTGTGTGTGTGGAGTCTGCGTGTTCCTGCTGGGGATCGGTGGTGTCTGTGTGTGTGGAGTCTGCGTGTTGTTGCTGGGGGTCTCTGGTGTCTGTGTGTGTGGAGTCTGCGTGTTGTTGCTGGGGGTCGCTGCCTCTGGTGTCTGTGTGTGTTTAGTCTGCGTGTTCCTGCTGTGGGTCGTACTGGTGTCTGTGTGTGTGGAGTCTGTGTGTTCCTGCTGGTGATTGCTGGCTCTGGTGTCTGTGTGTGTGGAGTCTGCGTGTTCCTGCTAGGGGTCTCTGGTGTCTGTGTGTGTGGAGTCTGCGTGTTCCTGCTGGGGGTCACTGGTGCTGGTGTCTGTGTGTGTGGAGTCTGCGTGTTCCTGCTGGTGGTCGTACTGGTTTCTGTGTGTGTGGAGTCTGTGTGTTCCTGCTGGGGATGGCTGGTGTCTGTGTGTGTGGAGTCTGCGTGTTGTTGCTGGGGGTCGCTGGTGTCTGTGTGTGTGGAGTCTGCATGTTCCTGGTGGGGGTCTCTGGTGTCTGTGTGTGTGCAGTCTGCGTGTTGTTGCTGGGGGTCGCTGCCTCTGGTGTCTGTGTGTGTTTAGTCTGCGTGTTCCTGCTGTGGGTCGTACTGGTGTCTGTGTGTGTGGAGTCTGTGTGTTCCTGCTGGTGATTGCTGGCTCTGGTGTCTGTGTGTGTGGAGTCTGCGTGTTCCTGCTAGGGGTCTCTGGTGTCTGTGTGTGTGGAGTCTGCGTGTTCCTGCTGGGGGTCACTGGTGCTGGTGTCTGTGTGTGTGGAGTCTGCGTGTTCCTGCTGGGGGTCGTACTGGTTTCTGTGTGTGTGGAGTCTTCGTGTTCCTGCTGGGGGTCGCTGGTGATGGTGTCTGTGTGCGTGGAGTCTGTCTGTTCCTGCTGGGGGTCGCTTGTGTCTGTGTGTGTGGAGTCTGCGTGTTCCTGCTGGGGGTCGCTGGTGTCTGTGTGCGTGGAGTCTGCGTGTTCCTGCTGTGTGTCACTGGTGCTGGTGTGTGTGTGTGTGTGTGTGGAGTCTGTGTGTTCCTGCTGTGGGTCGCTGGTGCTGGTGTCTGTCTGTGTGGAGTCTGCGCGTTCCTGCTAGGTATCGCTCGTGTCTGTGTGTGTGGAGTCTGCGTGTTGCTGGTGGTGGTCGCTGGTGCTGGTGTCTGTGTGTGTGGAGTCTGCGTGTTCCTGCTGGGGGTCGCTGGTGTCTGTGTGTGTGGAGTCTGCGTGTTCCTGCTGGGGATCGCTGGTGTCTGTGTGTGTGGAGTCTGCGTGTTGTTGCTGGGGGTCGCTGGTGTCTGTGTGTGTGGAGTCTGCGTGTTCCTGGTGGGGGTCTCTGGTGTCTGTGTGTGTGGAGTCTGTGTGTTGTTGCTGGGGGTCGCTGGTGTCTGTGTGTGTGGAGTCTGCGTTTTCCTGGTGGGGGTCTCTGGTGTCTGTGTGTGTGGAGTCTGCGTGTTGTTGCTGGGGGTCGCTGGCTCTGGTGTCTGTGTGTGTGGAGTCTGCGTGTTCCTGCTAGGGGTCTCTGGTGTCTGTGTGTGTGGAGTCTTCGTGTTCCTGCTGGGGGTCGCTGGTGATGGTGTCTGTGTGCGTGGAGTCTGTCTGTTCCTGCTGGGGGTCGCTGGTGTCTGTGTGTGTGGAGTCTGCGTGTTCCTGCTGGGGGTCGCTGGTGTCTGTGTGCGTGGAGTCTGCGTGTTCCTGCTGTGTGTCACTGGTGCTGGTGTGTGTGTGTGTGTGTGGAGTCTGTGTGTTCCTGCTGTGGGTCGCTGGTGCTGGTGTCTGTCTGTGTGGAGTCTGCGCGTTCCTGCTAGGTATCGCTTGTGTCTGTGTGTGTGGAGTCTGCGTGTTCCTGCTGGTGGTCGCTGGTGCTGGTGTCTGTTTGTGTGGAGTCTATGTGTTCCTGCTGGGGGTCTCTGGTGTCTGTGTGTGTGGAGTCTGCGTGTTCCTGCTGGGGATCGCTGGTGTCTGTTTGTGTGGAGTCTGTGTGTTCTTGCTGGGGCTCGCTGGTGCTGGTGTCTGTGTGTGTGGAGTCTGTGTGTTCCTGCTGGGGGTCCCTGGTGCTGGTGTCTGTGTGTGTGGAGTCTGCGTGTTCCTGCTGGGGGTCTCTGGTGTCTGTGTGTGTGGAGTCTGCGTGTTCCTGCTGGGGATCGCTGGTGTCTGTGTGTGTGGAGTCTGTGTGTTCTTGCTGGGGGTCGCTGGTGCTGGTGTCTGTGTGTGTGGAGTCTGCGTGTTCCTGCTGGGGGTCGTACTGGTGTCTGTGTGTGTGAAGTCTGCGTGTTCCTGCTGGGGGTCGCTGGCGCTGGTGTCTGTGTGTGAGGAGTCTGCGTGTTGTTGCTGGGGGTCGCTGGCGCTGGTGTCTGTGTGTGTGGAGTCTGCGTGTTCCTGCTGGGGGTCCCTGGTGCTGGTGTCTGTGTGTGTGGAGTCTGCGTGTTGTTGCTGGGGGTCGCTGGCGCTGGTGTCTGTGTGTGTGGAGTCTGCGTGTTCCTGCTGGGGGTCGCTGGTGCTGGTGTCTGTGTGTGAGGAGTCTTTGTGTTCCTGCTGGGGGTCGCTGGTGCTTTTGTCTTTGTGTGTGGAGTCTGCGTGTTCCTGCTGGGGGTCGCTGGCCCTGGTGTCTGTGTGTGTGGAGTCTGCGTGTTCCTGCTGGGGGTCCCTGGTGCTGGTGTCTGTGTATGTGGAGTCTGCGTGTTCCTGCTGGGGGTCGCTGGTGTCTGTGTGTGTGGAGTCTGCGTGTTGTTGCTGGGGGTCGCTGGCGCTGGTGTCTGTGTGTGTGGAGTCTGCGTGTTGTTGCTGGGGGTCGCTGGCGCTGGTGTCTGTGTGTGTGGAGTCTGTGTGTTCCTGCTGGGGGTCGCTTGTGCTGGTGTCTGTGTGTGTGGAGTCTATGTGTTCCTGCTGGGGGTCGTACTGGTGTCTGTGTGTGTGGAGTCTATGTGTTCCTGCTGGGGGTCGCTGGTGCTTTTGTCTGTGTGTGTGGAGTCTGCGTGTTCCTGCTGGGGGTCGCTGGCGCTGGTGTCTGTGTGTGTGGAGTCTGCGTGTTCCTGCTGGGGGTCGCTGGCGCTGGTGTCTGTGTGTGTGGAGTCTGCGTGTTCCTGCTGGGGGTCCCTGGTGCTGGTGTCTGTGTGTGTGGAGTCTGCGTGTTCCTGCTGGGGGTCGCTGGCGCTGGTGTGTGTGTGTGTGGAGTCTGCGTGTTCCTGCTGGTGGTCGCTGGCGCTGGTGTCTGTGTGTGAGGAGTCTTTGTGTTCCTGCTGGGGGTCGCTCTTGCTTTTGTCTGTGTGTGTGGAGTCTGCGTGTTCCTGCTGGGGGTCCCTGGTGCTGGTGTCTGTGTGTGTGGAGTCAGCGTGTTCCTGCTGGGGGTCGCTGGTGCTGTTGTCTGTGTTTGTGGAGTCTGCGCGTTCCTGCTTGGGATCGCTGGTCCGTGTGTGTGTGGAGTCTGCGTGTTCCTGCTAGTGGTCGCTGGCGCTGGTGTCTGTATGTGTGGAGTCTGTGTGTTCCTGCTGGGGGTCGCTGGTGTCTGTGTGTGTGGAGTCTGCGTGTTCCTGCTGGGGATCGCTGGTGTCTGTGTGTGTGGAGTCTGCGTGTTCCTGCTGGGGGTCGCTGGTGTCTGTGTGTGTGGAGTCTGCGTGTTGTTGCTGGGGGTCGCTGGTGTCTGTGTGTGTGGAGTCTGCGTGTTCCTGGTGGGGGTCTCTGGTGTCTGTGTGTGTGGAGTCTGCGTGTTGTTGCTGGGGGTCGCTGGTGTCTGTGTGTGTGGAGTCTGCGTGTTCCTGCTGGGGATCGCTGGTGTCTGTGTGTGTGGAGTCTGCGTGTTGTTGCTGGGGGTCGCTGGTGTCTGTGTGTGTGGAGTCTGCGTGTTCCTGGTGGGGGTCTCTGGTGTCTGTGTGTGTGGAGTCTGCGTGTTGTTGCTGGAGGTCGCTGCCTCTGGTGTCTGTGTGTGTTTAGTCTGCGTGTTCCTGCTGTGGGTCGTACTGGTGTCTGTGTGTGTGGAGTCTGTGTGTTCCCGTTGGTGATTGCTGGCTCTGGTGTCTGTGTGTGTGGAGTCTGCGTGTTCCTGCTGGGGGTCACTGGTGCTGGTGTCTGTGTGTGTGGAGTCTGCGTGTTCCTGTTGGGGGTCGTACTGGTTTCTGTGTGTGTGGAGTCTGCGTGTTCCTGCTGGGGGTCGCTGGTGATGGTGTCTGTGTGCGTGGAGTCTGTCTGTTCCTGCTGGGGGTCGCTGGTGTCTGTGTGTGTGGAGTCTGCGTGTTCCTGCTGTGTGACACTGGTGCTGGTGTGTGTGTGGAGTCTGCGTGTTCCTGCTGGGGGTCACTGGTGCTGGTGTGTGTGTGTGTGGAGTCTGTGTGTTCCTGCTGTGGGTCGCTGGTGCTGGTGTCTGTCTGTGTGGAGTCTGCGCGTTCCTGCTAGGTATCGCTTGTGTCTGTGTGTGTGGAGTCTGCGTGTTCCTGCTTGTGGTCGCTGGCGCTGGTGTCTGTGTGTGTGGAGTCTACGTGTTCCTGCTGGGGGTCTCTGGTGTCTGTGTGTGTGGAGTCTGCGTGTTCCTGCTGGGGGTCGCTGGTGTCTGTGTGTGTGGAGTCTGTGTGTTCCTGCTGTGGGTCGCTGGTGCTGGTGTCTGTCTGTGTGGATCTGCGCGTTCCTGCTGGTGGTCGCTGGCGCTTGTGTCTGTGTGTGTGGAGTCTACGTGTTCCTGCTGGGGATCGCTGGTGTCTGTGTGTGTGGAGTCTGCGTGTTCCTGCTGGTGGTCGCTGGCGCTTGTGTCTGTGTGTGTGGAGTCTACGTGTTCCTGCTGGGGATCGCTGGTGTCTGTGTGTGTGGAGTCTGCGTGTTCCTGCTGGGGGTCGTACTGGTGTCTGTGTGTGTGGAGTCTGCGTGTTCCTGCTGGGGGTCGCTGGCGCTGGTGTCTGTGTGTGTGGAGTCTGCGTGTTCCAGCAGGGGGTCCCTGGTGCTGGTGTCTGTGTGTGTGGAGTCTGCGTGTTCCTGCTGGGGATCCCCGGTGCTGGTGTCTGTGTGTGTGGAGTCTGCGTGTTGTTGCTGGGGGTCGCTGGTGCTGGTGTCTGTGTGTGTGGAGTCTGCGTGTTCCTGCTGGGGATCGCTGGTGTCTGTGTGTGTGGAGTCTGCGTGTTCCTGCTGGGGGTCACTGGCGCTGGTGTCTGTGTGTGTGGAGTCTGCGTGTTCCTGCTGGTGATTGCTGGCTCTGGTGTCTGTGTGTGTGGAGTCTGCGTGTTCCTGCTAGGGGTCTCTGGTGTCTGTGTGTGTGGAGTCTGCGTGTTCCTGCTGGGGGTCACTGGTGCTGGTGTCTGTGTGTGTGGAGTCTGCGTGTTCCTGCTGGGGGTCGTACTGGTTTCTGTGTGTGTGGAGTCTGCGTGTTCCTGCTGGGGGTCGCTGGTGATGGTGTCTGTGTGCGTGGAGTCTGTCTGTTCCTGCTGGGGGTCGCTGGTGTCTGTGTGTGTGGAGTCTGCGTGTTCCTGCTGTGTGTCACTGGTGCTGGTGTGTGTGTGTGTGGAGTCTGCGTGTTCCTGCTGGGGGTCACTGGTGCTGGTGTGTGTGTGTGTGGAGTCTGTGTGTTCCTGCTGTGGGTCGCTGGTGCTGGTGTCTGTCTGTGTGGAGTCTGCGCGTTCCTGCTAGGTATCGCTTGTGTCTGTGTGTGTGGAGTCTGCGTGTTCCTGCTGGTGGTCGCTGGCGCTGGTGTCTGTGTGTGTGGAGTCTACGTGTTCCTGCTGGGTATCGCTGGTGTCTGTGTGTGTGGAGTCTGCGTGTTCCTGCTGGGGGTCGCTGGCGCTGTTGTCTGTGTGTGTGGAGTCTGCGTGTTCCTGCTGGGTATCGCTGGTGTCTGTGTGTGTGGAGTCTGCGTGTTCCTGCTGGGGGTCGTACTGGTGTCTGTGTGTGTGGAGTCTGCGTGTTCCTGCTGGGGGTCGCTGCTGCCGGTGTCTGTGTGTGTGGAGTCTGCGTGTTCCTGCTGGGGATCCCCGGTGCTGGTGTCTGTGTGTGTGGAGTCTGCGTGTTGTTGCTGGGGGTCTCTGGTGTCTGTGTGTGTGGAGTCTGCGTGTTCCTGCTGGGGGTCGCTGGCGCTGTTGTCTGTGTGTGTGGAGTCTGCGTGTTCCTGCTGGGTATCGCTGGTGTCTGTGTGTGTGGAGTCTGCGTGTTCCTGCTGGGGGTCGTACTGGTGTCTGTGTGTGTGGAGTCTGCGTGTTCCAGCAGGGGGTCCCTGCTGCCGGTGTCTGTGTGTGTGGAGTCTGCGTGTTCCTGCTGGGGATCCCCGGTGCTGGTGTCTGTGTGTGTGGAGTCTGCGTGTTGTTGCTGGGGGTCTCTGGTGTCTGTGTGTGTGGAGTCTGCGTGTTCCTGCTGGTGGTCGCTGGCGCTGGTGTCTGTGTGTGTGGAGTCTGCGTGTTCCAGCAGGGGGTCCCTGCTGCTGGTGTCTGTGTGTGTGGAGTCTGCGTGTTCCTGCTGGGGATCCCCGGTGCTGGTGTCTGTGTGTGTGGAGTCTGCGTGTTGTTGCTGGGGGTCTATGGTGTCTGTGTGTGTGGAGTCTGCGTGTTCCTGCTGGTGGTCGCTGGCGCTGTTGTCTGTGTGTGTGGGGTCTGCGTGTTCCTGCTGGGTATCGCTGGTGTCTGTGTGTGTGGAGTCTGCGTGTTCCTGCTGGGGGTCGTACTGGTGTCTGTGTGTGTGGAGTCTGCGTGTTCCTGCTGGGGGTCGCTGGCGCTGGTGTCTGTGTGTGTGGAGTCTGCGTGTTCCAGCAGGGGGTCCCTGGTGCTGGTGTCTGTGTGTGTGGAGTCTGCGTGTTCCTGCTGGGGATCCCCGGTGCTGGTGTCTGTGTGTGTGGAGTCTGCGTGTTCCTGCTGGGGGTCGCTGGTGCTGGTGTCTGTGTGTGTGGAGTCTATGTGTTCCTGCTGGGGATCCCTGGTGCTGGTGTCTGTGTGTGTGGAGTCTGCGTGTTCCTGCTGGGGATCGCTGGTGTCTGTGTGTGTGGAGTCTGCGTGTTCCTGCTGGGGGTCGCTGGCGCTGGTTGCTGTGTGTGTGGAGTCTGCGTGTTCCTGCTGGGGGTCCCTGGTGCTGGTGTCTGTGTGTGTGGAGTCTGCGTGTTCCTGCTGAGGTTCGCTGGCGCTGGTGTCTGTGTGTGTGGAGTCTGCGTGTTCCTGCTGGGGGTCGCTGGTGCTGGTGTCTGTGTGTGTGGAGTCTGCGTGTTCCTGCTGCGGATCGCTGGTGTGTGTGTGTGTGTGGAGTCTGCGTGTTCCTGCTGGGGGTCGCTGGCGCTGGTTTCTGTGTGTGTGGAGTCTGCGTGTTCCTGCTGGGGGTCCATGGTGCTGGTGTCTGTGTGTGTGGAGTCTGCATGTTCCTGCTGGGGATCGCTGGTGTGTGTGTGTGTGTGGAGTCTGCGTGTTCCTGCTGGTGGTCGCTGGCGCTGGTGTCTGTATGTGTGGAGTCTGTGTGTTCCTTCTGGGGGTCGCTGGTGTCTGTGTGTGTGGAGTCTGCGTGTTCCTGCTGGGGATCGCTGGTGTCTGTGTGTGTGGAGTCTCCGTGTTGTTGCTGGGGGTCGCTGGTGTCTGTGTGTTTGGAGTCTGCGTGTTCCTCCTGTGTGTCACTGGTGCTGGTGTCTGTGTGTGTGGAGTCTGCGTGTTCCTGCTGTGGGTCACTGGTGTCTGTGTGTGTGGAGTCTGCGTCTTCCTGCTGGGGGTCACTGGTGTCTGTGTGTGTGGAGTCTGCGTGTTTCTGCTGGGGGTCTCTGGTGCTGGTGTCTGTGTGTGTGGAGTCTGCGTGTTCCTGCTGTGTGTCACTGGTGCTGGTGTCTGTGTGTGTGGAGTCTGCGTGTTCCTGCTGGGGATTGCTGGTGCTGGTGTCTGCGTGTGTGGAGTCTGTGTGTTCCTGCTGTGGGTCGCTGGTGCTGGTGTGTGTGTGTGTGGAGTCTGCGCGTTCCTGCTAGGGATCGCTGGTGTCTGTGTGTGTGGAGTCTGCGTGTTCCTGCTGGTGGTCGCTGGTGTCTGTGTGTGTGGAGTCTGTCTGTTCCTGCTGGGGGTCGCTGGTGTCTGTGTGTGTGGAGTCTACGTGTTCCTGCTGGGGGTCTCTGGTGTCTGTGTGTGTGGAGTCTGTGTGTTCCTGCTGGGGGGTCCCTGGTGCTGGTGTCTGTGTGTGTGGAGTCTGCGTGTTCCTGCTGGGGATCGCTGGTGTCTGTGTGTGTGGAGTCTGCGCGTTCCTGCTTGGGATCGCTGGTCTGTGTGTGTGTGGAGTCTGCGTGTTACTGCTGGTGGTCGCTGGCGCTGGTGTCTGTATGTGTGGAGTCTGTGTGTTCCTGCTGGGGGTCGCTGGTGTCTGTGTGTGTGGAGTCTGCGTGTTCCTGCTGGGGATCGCTGGTGTCTGTGTGTGTGGAGTCTGCGTGTTGTTGCTGGGGGTCGCTGGTGTCTGTGTGTGTGGAGTCTGCGTGTTGTTGCTGGGGGTCGCTGGTGTCTGTGTGTGTGGAGTCTGCGTGTTCCTGGTGGGGGTCTCTGGTGTCTGTGTGTGTGGAGTCTGCGTGTTGTTGCTGGGGGTCGCTGCCTCTGGTGTCTGTGTGTGTTTAGTCTGCGTGTTCCCGCTGGTGATTGCTGGCTCTGGTGTCTGTGTGTGTGGAGTCTGCGTGTTCCTGCTAGGGGTCTCTGGTGTCTGTGTGTGTGGAGTCTGCGTGTTCCTGCTGGGGGTCACTGGTGCTGGTGTCTGTGTGTGTGGAGTCTGCGTGTTCCTGCTGGGGGTCGTACTGGTTTCTGTGTGTGTGGAGTCTGCGTGTTCCTGCTGGGGGTCGCTGGTGATGGTGTCTGTGTGCGTGGAGTCTGTCTGTTCCTGCTGGGGGTCGCTGGTGCTGGTGTGTGTGTGTGTGTGGAGTCTGTGTGTTCCTGCTGGGGATCGCTGGTGTCTGTGTGTGTGGAGTCTCCGTGTTGTTGCTGGGGGTCGCTGGTGTCTGTGTGTTTGGAGTCTGCGTGTTCCTCCTGTGTGTCACTGGTGCTGGTGTCTGTGTGTGTGGAGTCTGCGTGTTCCTGCTGGGGGTCCCTGGTGCTGGTGTCTGTGTGTGTGGAGTCTGCGTGTTCCTGCTGGGGATCGCTGGTGTCTGTGTGTGTGGAGTCTCCGTGTTGTTGCTGGGGGTCGCTGGTGTCTGTGTGTTTGGAGTCTGCGTGTTCCTCCTGTGTGTCACTGGTGCTGGTGTCTGTGTGTGTGGAGTCTGCGTGTTCCTGCTGGGGGTCACTGGTGTCTGTGTGTGTGGAGTCTGCGTGTTCCTGCTGGGGGTCGCTGGTGATGGTGTCTGTGTGCGTGGAGTCTGTCTGTTCCTGCTGGGGGTCGCTGGTGTCTGTGTGTGTGGAGTCTGCGTGTTCCTGCTGTGTGTCACTGGTGCTGGTGTGTGTGCGTGTGGAGTCTGCGTGTTCCTGCTGGGGGTCACTGGTGCTGGTGTGTGTGTGTGTGGAGTCTGTGTGTTCCTGCTGTGGGTGGCTGGTGCTGGTGTCTGTCTGTGTGGAATCTGCGCGTTCCTGCTAGGTATCGCTTGTGTCTGTGTGTGTGGAGTCTGCGTGTTCCTGCTGGTGGTCGCTGGCGCTGGTGTCTGTGTGTGTGGAGTCTACGTGTTCCTGCTGGGGGTCTCTGGTGTCTGTGTGTGTGGAGTCTGCGTGTTCCTGCTGGTGGTCGCTGGCGCTGTTGTCTGTGTGTGTGGAGTCTGCTTGTTCCTGCTGGGTATCGCTGGTGTCTGTGTGTGTGGAGTCTGCGTGTTCCTGCTGGGGGTCGTACTGGTGTCTGTGTGTGTGGAGTCTGCGTGTTCCTGCTGGGGGTCGCTGGCGCTGGTGTCTGTGTTTGTGGAGTCTGCGTGTTCCTGCTGGGGATCCCCGGTGCTGGTGTCTGTGTGTGTGGAGTCTTTGTGTTCCTGCTGGGGGTCGGTGGTGCTGGTGTCTGTGTGTGTGGAGTCTATGTGTTCCTGCTGGGGATCTCTGGTGTCTGTGTGTGTGGAGTCTGCGTGTTCCTGCTGGGGATCGCTGGTGTCTGTGTGTATGGAGTCTGTGTGTTCTTGCTGGGGGTCGTACTGGTGTCTGTGTGTGTGGAGTCTGCGTGTTCCTGCTGAGGTTCGCTGGCGCTGGTGTCTGTGTGTGTGGAGTCTGCGTGTTCCTGCTGGGGGTCGCTGGTGCTGGTGTCTGTGTGTGTGGAGTCTGCGTGTTCCTGCTGGGGATCGCTGGTGTGTGTGTGTGTGTGGAGTCTGCGTGTTCCTGCTGGTGGTCGCTGGCGCTGGTGTCTGTATGTGTGGAGTCTGTGTGTTCCTGCTGGGGGTCGCTGGCGCTGGTTTCTGTGTGTGTGGAGTCTGCGTGTTCCTGCTGGGGGTCCCTGGTGCTGGTGTCTGTGTGTGTGGAGTCTGCATGTTCCTGCTGGGGATCGCTGGTGTGTGTGTGTGTGGAGTCTGCGTGTTCCTGCTGGTGGTCGCTGGCGCTGGTGTCTGTATGTGTGGAGTCTGTGTGTTCCTGCTGGGGGTCGCTGGTGTCTGTGTGTGTGGAGTCTGCGTGTTCCTGCTGGGGGTCGCTGGTGCTGGTGTCTGTGTGTGTGGAGTCTGTGTGTTCCTGCTGGGGGTCGTACTGGTGTCTGTGTGTGTGGAGTCTGCGTGTTCCTGCTGGGGGTCGCTGGTGCTGGTGTCTGTGTGTGTGGAGTCTATGTGTTCCTGCTGGGGGTCCCTGGTGTCTGTGTGTGTGGAGTCTGCGTGTTCCTGCTGGGGGTCCCTGGTGCTGGTGTCTGTGTGTGTGGAGTCTGCGTGTTCCTGCTGGGGATCGCTGGTGTCTGTGTGTGTGGAGTCTCCGTGTTGTTGCTGGGGGTCGCTGGTGTCTGTGTGTTTGGAGTCTGCGTGTTCCTCCTGTGTGTCACTGGTGCTGGTGTCTGTGTGTGTGGAGTCTGCGTGTTCCTGCTGGGGGTCACTGGTGTCTGTGTGTGTGGAGTCTGCGTGTTGTTGCTGGGGGTCGCTGGTGTCTGTGTGTGTGGAGTCTGCGTGTTCCTGCTGGGGGTCACTGGTGTCTGTGTGTGTGGAGTCTGCGTGTTGTTGCTGGGGGTCGCTGGTGTCTGTGTGTTTGGAGTCTGCGTGTTCCTGCCGTGTGTCACTGGTGCTGGTGTCTGTGTGTGTGGAGTCTGCGTCTTCCTGCTGGGGGTCACTGGTGTCTGTGTGTGTGGAGTCTGCGTGTTCCTGCTGGGGGTCTCTGGTGCTGGTGTGTGTGTGTGTGTGGAGTCTGTGTGTTCCTGCTGTGGATCGCTGGTGCTGGTGTCTGTGTGTGTGGAGTCTGCGTGTTCCTGCTGGGGGTCGCTGGTGTCTGTGTGTGTGGAGTCTGCGTGTTGTTGCTGGGGGTCGCTGGTGTCTGTGTGTTTGGAGTCTGCGTGTTCCTGCTGTGTGTCACTGGTGCTGGTGTCTGTGTGTGTGGAGTCTGCGTCTTCCTGCTGGGGGTCACTGGTGTCTGTGTGTGTGGAGTCTGCGTGTTCCTGCTGGGGGTCTCTGGTGCTGGTGTGTGTGTGTGTGTGGAGTCTGTGTGTTCCTGCTGTGGATCGCTGGTGCTGGTGTCTGTGTGTGTGGAGTCTGCGTGTTCCTGCTGTGTGTCACTGGTGCTGGTGTCTGTGTGTGTGGAGTCTGCGTGTTCCTGCTGGGGATTGCTGGTGCTGGTGTCTGCGTGTGTGGAGTCTGTGTGTTCCTGCTGGGGGTCACTGGTGCTGGTGTCTGTGTGTGTGGAGTCTGCGTGTTCCTGCTGTGGGGTCCCTGGTGCTGGTGTCTGTGTGTGTGGAGTCTGCGTGTTCCTGCTGGGGATCGCTGGTGTCTGTGTGTGTGGAGTCTGCGTGTTCCTGCTGGGGGTCGCTGGCGCTGGTGTCTGTGTGTGTTGAGTCTACGTGTTCCTGCTGGGGGTCGCTGGTACTGGTGTCTGTGTATGTGGAGTCTGCGTGTTCCTGCTGGGGGTCGCTTGTGTTTGTGTGTGTGGAGTCTGTGTGTTCCTTCTGGGGGTCGCTGGTTTCTGTGTGTGTGGAGTCTGTGTGTTCCTGCTGGGGGTCGCTGGTGTCTGTGTGTGTGGAGTCTGCGTGTTCCTGCTGTGGGTCGCTGGTGCTGGTGTCTGTGTGTGTGGAGTCTGCGTGTTCCTGCTGGGGGTCGCTGGCGCTGGTGTCTGTGTGTGTGGAGTCTGCGTGTTTCTGCTGGGGGTCCCTGGTGCTGGTGTCTGTGTGTGTGGAGTCTGCGTGTTCCTGCTGGGGGTCGCTGGCGCTGGTGTCTGTGTGTGTGGAGTCTGTGTGTTCCTGCTGGGGGTCGCTGGTGCTGGTGTCTGTGTGTGTGGAGTCTATGTGTTCCTGCTGGGGGTCTCTGGTGTCTGTGTGTGTGGAGTCTGCGTGTTCCTGCTGGGTGTCGCTGGCGCTGGTGTCTGTGTGTGTGGAGTCTGTGTGTTCTTGCTGGGGGTCGCTGGTGCTGGTGTCTGTGTGTGTGGAGTCTACGTGTTCCTGCTGGGGGTCGTACTGGTGTCTGTGTGTGTGGAGTCTGTGTGTTCATGCTGGGGGTCGCTGTTGTCTGTGTGTGTGCAGTCTGCGTGTTCCTGCTGGGGGTCGCTGATGCTGGTGTCTGTGTGTGTGGAGTCTATGTGTTCCTGCTGGGGGTCTCTGGTGTCTGTGTGTGTGGAGTCTGCGTGTTCCTGCTGGGGGTCGCTGGCGCTGGTGTCTGTGTGTGGGGAGTCTGTGTGTTCTTGCTGGGGGTCGCTGGTGCTGGTGTCTGTGTGTGTGGAGTCTACGTGTTCCTGCTGGGGGTCGTACTGGTGTCTGTGTGTGTGGAGTCTGCGTGTTCCTGCTGGGGGTCGCTGGTGCTGGTGTCTGTGTGTGAGGAGTCTTTGTGTTCCTGCTGGGGGTCGCTGGTGCTTTTGTCTGTGTGTGTGGAGTCTGCATGTTCCTGCTGGGGGTCGCTGGCGCTGGTGTCTGTGTGTGTGGAGTCTGCGTGTTGTTGCTGGGGGTCGCTGGCGCTGGTGTCTGTGTGTGTGGAGTCTGTGTGTTCCTGCTGGGGGTCCCTTGTGCTGGTGTCTGTGTGTGTGGAGTCTGCGTGTTGTTGCTGGGGGTCGCTGGCGCTGGTGTCTGTGTGTGTGGAGTCTGTGTGTTCCTGCTGGGCGTCGCTGGTGCTGGTGTCTGTGCGTTTGGAGTCTGCGTGTTCCTGCTGGGGGTCGTACTGGTGTCTGTGTGTGTGGAGTCTGCGTGTTCCTGCTGGGGGTCGCTGGTGCTGGTTTCTGTGTGTGAGGAGTCTTTGTGTTCCTGCTGGGGGTCGCTGGTGCTTTTGTCTGTGTGTGTGGAGTCTGCGTGTTCATGCTGGGGGTCGCTGGTGCTGGTGTCTATGTGTGTGGAGTCTGCGTGTTCCTGCTGGGGGTCCCTGGTGCTGGTGTCTGTGTGTGTGGAGTCTGCATGTTCCTGCTGGGGGTCGCTGGCGCTGGTGTCTGTGTGTGTGGAGTCTGCGTGTTGTTGCTGGGGGTCGCTGGCGCTGGTGTCTGTGTGTTCCTGCTGGGGGTCCCTTGTGCTGGTGTCTGTGTGTGTGGAGTCTGCGTGTTGTTGCTGGGGGTCGCTGGCGCTGGTGTCTGTGTGTGTGGAGTCTGTGTGTTCCTGCTGGGGGTCGCTGGTGCTGGTGTCTGTGCGTTTGGAGTCTGCGTGTTCCTGCTGGGGATCGCTGGTGTCTGTGTGTGTGGAGTCTGTGTGTTCTTGCTGGGGGTCGCTGGTGCTGGTGTCTGTGTGTGTGGAGACTGCGTGTTCCTGCTGGGGGTCGTACTGGTGTCTGTGTGTGTGGAGTCTGCGTGTTCCTGCTGGGGGTCGCTGGTGCTGGTGTCTGTGTGTGAGGAGTCTTTGTGTTCCTGCTGGGGGTCGCTGGTGCTTTTGTCTGTGTGTGTGGAGTCTGCGTGTTCATGCTGGGGGTCGCTGGTGCTGGTGTCTATGTGTGTGGAGTCTGCGTGTTCCTGCTGGGGGTCCCTGGTGCTGGTGTCTGTGTGTGTGGAGTCTGCATGTTCCTGCTGGGGGTCGCTGGCGCTGGTGTCTGTGTGTGTGGAGTCTGTGTGTTCCTGCTGGGGGTCGCTGGTGTCTGTGTGTGTGGAGTCTGCGTGTTGTTGCTGGGGGTCGGTGGTGTCTGTGTGTGTGGAGTCTGCATGTTCCTGCTGTGTGTCACTGATGCTGGTGTCTGTGTGTGTGGAGTCTGCGTGTTCCTGCTGGGGCTCGCTGGTGTCTGTGTGTGTGGAGTCTGTGTGTTCCTGCTGTGGGTCGCTGGTGCTGGTGCCTGTGTGTGTGGAGTCTACGTGTTCCTGCTGGGGGTCGCTGGCGCTGGTGTCTGTGTGTGTGCAGTCTGCGTGTTCCTGCTGGGGGGTCCCTGGTGCTGGTGTCTTGTGGTGAAGTCTGCGCGTTCCTGCTGGGGATCGCTGGTGTCTGTGTGTGTGGAGTCTGCGTGTTCCTGCTGGGGGTCGCCGGCGCTGGTGTCTGTGTGTGTGGAGTCTCTGTGTTCCTGCTGGGGGTCGCTGGTGCTGGTGTCTGTGTGTGTCTTTAATCTTTTCCTCCTGTGATTCTGCTGGTTCCCACTGATCTGAGGAGACGGCGATTCCATATTGAAAACACCCGTTTTTTAAAAACTGTATGCAGAAATTCTTTAAAAAAAGAGCATGTTCTGGGGGCTGAAAACAAGTTTTTTCATACATCCGCGAATAACAGACCCCCCACCACCACTGTATAATATATAGATAGCAGTTCCCCGTTATCCCCAGATCTAGCCTTCTGGTTTGGAAATGGAATACTCTCATATAAATTTCTACACTCTACAATACCGACATCGTGACCGACGCCACATTCTCCCTGTTCGTCCACGCCGGCCACGCCTCTCTCAGCCACCAGGGGGCGCCGTGAACCCGGCTCGGCCGAACGAGAGGCGCTCGGACCGTGTCTCTTCAACGTGTGGCCTGCTTTAATGACACCCTCGGGTGTTCTTGGTCCCCTCGTAGAAAACAGAGACACGCCTGGGCGTGGACTGAATCAGCAGGCCTGCCCGCTTGAAAAACGCGTCGCTCTTGGACGAGGCCTGCGCCATGCGTCGGCACGGTCTGAAAGAGGCAGATCTCCTTTTCCAAACGGAAGACTTGCCAAGCAGCACCTATCTAGTCTTTATCGGGCTCATTTAATCTCATTTTTCCATTTTAAGACGCGTCGAATACGCGGCCCCCATACCACGGTCCAGCGAGCGCTAATACTCGAGTGGACACAGAGCTACAATGGAATTCTATACCGCTCTATAGGAATGCCTGCTACGAACGCAAGTGACCAATTGTATTTCAAAAAACGCATCTCCAACAAATAGAGAGGTAGGAGAATGTGCGTGATTTTGGAACAGCGCTAATGTGGTGAGCACAGGAATGCACAGAAATGCGTGCTTGGAACGCTGGCAGTCTTGTGAGCACGGGAAAGCGTGATAGAGAACAGAAAAATATTTAAGGACTGTTCTAGGTTAATTTGAGAAACATACACCGAGCGTCTCTCTGTGTGTCGCTCCCAGGAGCATGAAATAAAAACTTATGTTACCTTCCGAGACGGACTCTGGTAACGGGGAAAAACGTTAACGGTACCTGCTAAAGCAGGTAAGCCCCATGCTATTTGGGATTTACCGTTTTCTAAACAGCCGACACGTATTATGTGTGGAGAAAAAGCTGCTCAACAGCTCGACCTACTGCCCCCTCCAAAAGACACAGTCACTCGCAGAATTATTGAATAATAATAATAAGTGCTTACACTTCTATAGCGCTTTTCTGGACACTCCACTCGAAGCGCTTTCCAGGTCCTGGGGATCCCACTACCGCCACCAGTGTGCAGCTCTTTACAGGTCCTGGGGATCCCACTACCGCCACCAGTGTGCAGCTCTTTACAGGTCATGGGGATCCCACTATCACCACCAGTGTGCAGCCCCACCTGGATGATGCTCCAGTCCTCTCCCCACACACCAGCTCTCAGTGGGGAGGAGAGCAGAGGGATGGAGCCAGTTCAGAGAGGGGGGTTATTAGGAGGCCATGATGGGTAAGGGCCAATGGGAAATTTGGCCAGAGACACTGGGGTAACACCCCTACTCTTCTCGAGAGACACCCTGGGATTTTTTAACGAAATGGCGGATGATGTCAAAAAGTACGCCGACAGAGTGCATTAAGATGCGCAGCTGCTTTTCACTGCAATGAGACGAGTCTGTAGATGTTGTCGATTTGGCCAGTTTGCTCGTTTACGTTAAGATACGAGTTTGAGGACATGTCCCATGAGGAATTCCTGTTCTGTAAGCTGCTACCAACAGAAACTACAGCAGAGCACGTATTTCAGCTTCTGGATGAATGTATCCAGGAGGAAAACTTGCCAGTTTTCATAAACAAGTACTTCTGATGTGGTCACTTATGTATAAACATAACTTTTCCCCACATAGATTTACTATCTGGAACAACAAATATATAAAAATTAGAAATAAAACCTTATTTTTTGAAAACTGGGTCAAGAATTATATGATTTGGATTAAACAATTAATCAAGGCTGATGATGAAATATATAGTTACACCGAGTTTATTAATAGATACAATATTTCTATTACTTTGGATCAGTATTTTGCTGTAATTAATACGATGCCTGGGGAAATATTACCTCTTTTAAGGGGTTGTAATAGTAGTCCTTTAGAAACATTGGAAGAATTTACAGCTCATATTAACATACAACGAAAGGTTATTGTGAGTTGTGGATGTAATAACCAATTTTTGAGATCCCTGCTAAAAAATGATAATTTACTTGCGACTACAATATATTGGAATTCCGCATTTGGAAAGCGCATTGATTGGAGAAAAATTTGGATGATGCCCAATAAATATTGTATAACCAATAAAATTAAGGAGGTTTCATACAAAATAATTCATCGAATTTACCCAGTTAAAACTCTTGTTACCCAACGATTTAAAATTAATATAGATGACAAATGTGTTTTTTGTGACAATAGCCCTGAAACTATTCAGCATTTGTTTTGGTTATGTCCCAGGGTAAAAATGTTCTGGACTGAGTTGCAGAATTATATAAAAGAAATGACGAATATTGATATTTGTTTTGTTGAAAAAGATATTATGTTAAGTTTCAGCCCCAGTGAAAACAATATAAACATTTCTTTTGTAATAAATTTAATTATTATATTGGCACGTTATCACATACATAAAATGAAGTGGTCTGGGAGGTACCCTGTGTTTGAGCATTTTAAAATGGAAGTAAAGGGGTATTTGCAGACTATTTCAAAATGCAAAAATATGAAAGCGGTGCGGACATTATTTTTACTTAATTTGTTTAATCTTTTTTCATAACTTGAATTGATGTAGTAGTATGTACCCCTGACGATATTTTTGTTTGGAATTGTTATATGTACTCTTGTTTGTATTGTAATGTTTGTTCTTTTGTTAAGCATAAATAAAAAAAAAGTATCCAGGAGGAACTACAGCAGAGCACGTATTTCAGCTTCCGGATGAATGTTTTTTTTTAAATTTTTATTAAACATATAGAATTTACAGATACAAATATAACAAGAGGATCAGAATCATGTACAAGAGAAAAAAAACGCAGCAGAAAAAAGCATTTAACTACCAGAGGTAATTAAGTAATTATGTGATCAAATTGTATATTTTACACGTATCATATTTTCCTTGCTTTAATATTTCTCAATTATTTATAAAATGTAGTTTCAATATGCACGTTTTTCTTTTAACAACATTTCGAGTACCTCTGGCATTCATGAAAAAGACATACACAAAAGCAAATAACTAACTCTAAGTGTCTAAACTATTGAGTTTTTCGGAACTACAGCAGAGCACGTATTTCAGCTTCCGGATGAATGTTTTTTTTAAAATTTTTATTAAACATATAGAATTTACAGATACAAATATAACAAGAGGATCAGAATCATGTACAAGAGAAAAAAACGCAGCAGAAAAAAGCATTTAACTACCAGAGGTAATTAAGTAATTATGTGATCAAATTGTATATTTTACACGTATCATATTTTCCTTGCTTTAATATTTCTCAATTATTTATAAAATGTAGTTTCAATATGCACGTTTTTCTTTTAACAACATTTCGAGTACCTCTGGCATTCATGAAAAAGACATACACAAAAGCAAATAACTAACTCTAAGACTGTCTAAACTATTGAGTTTTTCGGAACTACAGCAGAGCACGTATTTCAGCTTCCGGATGAATGCATCGCAGAGAATGGCGTGGACTGGATAAAACGGGTCGGAGATTGTACCGACGGGGCCAGAGCGATGACAGGCCGTCAAGAAACATGCCTGACGTTTTCAAATCTGTTGGACTCTGTTGTGCGTTGTATCAGGGCTGGACTAACGAGGGCACATTCTGCTTCGCTCAACTAAACAGGCTCACCCCTCTCACTGAAAGGGTGCTTTGGCATCGCTTGCTTTTAATTGATGTTGTTCCTGTTGTCATTCCGCGGAGCGCTTTGAGAAACCACGTTTCAAGGCGCTGTATCAAATCCAGTTGTTAGTATTATTAAACGTGTGTGCGCGCACGTCATTGGGAATTTCTGGCGGTCCTGTGAGAGAATGACGTGTAGGTGGTACTCGGATGCTGTGGTTGGATCAGGGGTGGTACTTAGTCCAAAAGTTTGAGAACTCCTGTCGGTGCCACATTGTCAGCATGAGATTTGGAAAGTTAACATCCCCTCTCTTTGCGTCCCCCGCAAGTTTTATTAAACATTAAACATTATTAAACCTGAATGAGACGAGCAAAAGAGAAACAGCACCCGAAGATAAACTCACCCCCGCCCCCCCAGTAACAGGCTGAAACCCGGGCACCAGCTGCTCCGCCGTGCGCGCAGGGGAATGCGGTCCCGTGGGGCGACCACGACCCTCCACCTTGGTTCCGCCTGCGGAAACCCGAGAGAAGCCCGGTGTCTCTTCCAGCGGGACCGAGGCCGAACCCGGTCGCCAATAACGCGGAGAGTCAGGACAGTCCCAGCGATGGAACTGGTTGCCAAACTGTGTTTTGCCAAAGCGGAAAAATTGTGTATTTTCTGTTCTCATGCAGGCGAATTCATTTTTTTTTTTTTACTGCGGTCATTGGTTCAGTGGTGATTCAGTGGTTGTGACTTCAATTTCTCTTCTGGTGTTTTTTTTTAATTATTATTTTTTGCCGCCAATGAACTTCGAGAACCGGCCAACGAATGCCTAACAATCCTAAACGGGAACCAGGATTTTAGGAGCACTGGATACTGCGGCAGGCGCTACAAGAGTGCATTTCAAGCCGGGGGGAGATTAAGATGTACACACTACCATGTAAAACCTCCAATTTTTAATGACAAAATACACCATTTCCACGTTACGTGCAGCTCCGCGTTCTGCGATACATCGTGAACGAGCAGAATTGTGAAAACCTCTCTTTTAATCCCCTCAGAGATGTTGCACAGACAACCACGAAGCCAGGGTATCAGCTTGTTCCCCCCTCCCACCCCTCTCTGTGTACAGTAGAGCCTCCTGTCCTGACTGGAGGAGCTCACCCAGCTGTGTCTGGAGAGAAGCCAGGGTATCGGCTTGTTCCCCCCTCCCACCCCTCTCTGTGTACAGTAGAGTCTCCTGTCCTGACTGGAAGAGCTCACCCAGCTGTGTCTGGAGAGACACCAGGATATCGGCTTCAAGAACAGGGCTGGGCGGCTTGTTCCCCTCTCCCACCCCCCTCTGTGTACAGTAGCCTGTCTAAGAGCTGCGCACCTCTGCTTTGTCCTTTACGACAGCCGAGAAGCGGACGAGCTTGATCTCCGCGGACCGATACTTGTTGTCGTCCCACATGTACTCGGGGGAGAGCAGCCTGCTGGGCTTGTGGCGGAGCAGGTACTTGTTCAGGTGGCTCTCCTCCTGCCAGGCCGCCTCGATGCCGTTCCGCCGGTCGGCCTCCAGGTTCTCCTCGCAGGCGCGGACCAGCCCGAACACGCTCTCCACCAGCCCCCCGAACACGGCCGCTTGGTAGTAGAAGTCGCCCTGGCCGCGGGGGACGTGGGCGGTGGAGGCCTCCCGGCGCTCGTAGGGGAACTGGTCACGGTCCACGTCGTAGAACCAGGAGTGCAGCGCCGCCACCAGCTCGCCCAGCACCTCCGCGCCCACGCGGTTCTGGAAGCGCATGTCCACGTCCAGGCAGAACAGGTACCGGGCCTCCCGGCGGATCCGCTCCTCGATGGTCTCCCGGATGATCTCCATCCGCCGCAGGGAGATCTCCTGCCAGCGGCCGAACTTGGGCACCCGGATGGCGGTGAGACGTCTCCCGGGCGCCAGGTCCACCAGCGGCACCTCGCCCGGCTGGTCGGTGAAGACGTAGTAGTGCATCCTGAACCCCACCAGGTAGTGCTTCTCCGCCGACTCCAGGAACCCCCTCAGGAAACGGATATACCTGGGAAAGAGCAGAAAGAGAGAGCTCGGGAACGGCGCTGTTGAACCAGGGGCATTCAGCAGTTCGGTCATATTCTAACAGAGGCGACACAAAGCCAACTTTGGCTTGGAGTCGCCCAGGCAGAGGAAATAACCGCACAGGTTGCAGATTGACTTTGCTGCAAGCACCCCGAAAAGGTCCTAACCGCAACACCAACTCAGATTGGTTGAGGGTCAACACCGCGCCAGTTGGACACCAGCCAATGGGGGATTGGGGAGCACAAGGGAGGAGGAGTGGGCCTCAGGCACAGCGAGGGCTGTGATCATGGAGGACGGTGCCCAGTACAGACGGACACCGTGTGCTCGCATCCGAGAGGCCTGGGGAGTGGGACCCAGGGACAGCGAGGGCTGTGATCATGGAGGACGGTGCCCAGTACAGACGGACACCGTGTGCTCGCATCCGAGAGGCCTGGGGAGTGGGACCCAGGGACAGCGAGGGCTGTGATCGTGGAGGATGGTGCCCAGTACAGACGGACACCGTGTGCTCGTATCCGAGAGGCCTGGGGAGTGGGACCCAGGGACAGCGAGGGCTGTGATCATGGAGGATGGTGCCAAGTACAGACGGACACCGTGTGCTCGTATCCGAGAGGCCTGGGGAGTGGGACCCAGGGACAGCGAGGGCTGTGATCGTGGAGGATGGTGCCCAGTACAGACGGACACCGTGTGCTCGTATCCGAGAGGCCTGGGGAGTGGGACCCAGGGACAGCGAGGGCTGTGATCATGGAGGACGGTGCCCAGTACAGACGGACACCGTGTGCTCGCATCCGAGAGGCCTGGGGAGTGGGACCCAGGGACAGCGAGGGCTGTGATCGTGGAGGATGGTGCCCAGTACAGACGGACACCGTGTGCTCGTATCCGAGAGGCCTGGGGAGTGGGACCCAGGGACAGCGAGGGCTGTGATCGTGGAGGACGGTGCCCAGTACAGACGGACACCGTGTGCTCGTATCCGAGAGGCCTGGGGAGTGGGACCCAGGGACAGCGAGGGCTGTGATCGTGGAGGACGGTGCCCAGTACAGACGGACACCGTGTGCTCGCATCCGAGAGGCCTGGGGAGTGGGACCCAGGGACAGCGAGGGCTGTGATTGTGGAGGATGGTGCCCAGTACAGACGGACACCGTGTGCTCGTATCCGAGAGGCCTGGGGAGTGGGACCCAGGGACAGCGAGGGCTGTGATCGTGGAGGATGGTGCCCAGTACAGACGGACACCGTGTGCTCGTATCCGAGAGGCCTGGGGAGTGGGACCCAGGGACAGCGAGGGCTGTGATCGTGGAGGACAGTGCCCCAGTACAGACGGACACCGTGTGCTCATATCCGAGAGGCCTGGGGAGTGGGACCCAGGGATAGCGAGGGCTGTGAACGGCCAAACAGATGAGTGAATATACAGGGACATACTCTGGCATTAAGGCACCTGGCAGAGCAGATGACCACACTGGTTGCAGACCCACATTGCCACAAGCGCCCCCCAAACACGGCCCCAAAACACCAGTCAAGCAGCTGAGAGAGAGCCTGATGCTTGAGAGCTTCTGCGTGTTCCCGTTTGTGCGGCAGGAAAGAAAAACCCGACTGACTTGCCGACGGCGAACACCGTGGTCGCTACGGTGATGTTCAGGGGCTTGTAGATGCCGTCGAGGATCGAGGGGTCAAAGGTCCCTTCCCAGACGATGGGCGCCAACCAGGGGGTGACGGTCAGGACGTCTCTCCTCCTGGGACAGGAGAGAGGCGGTCACAGGTCTGGACGGACCAGCGCTTGTAAGTGGTGCATTGGGGTAATGGGTTAGGAGGTTTTTAGGGCGGAGCGGCGGCTCTGTGTCTCAGGATCTGCGCCTGTGGCTGGAATGTTGCCGGTTCAAATCCCGCGGCCGGCAGAGGAATCCTACTCCGTTGGGCCCCTGAGCGAGGCCCTGAACCCCAGCTGCTCCAGGGGCGCTGTACAATGGCCGACCCTGCGCTCTGACCCCCATGCTTCTCTCCCTGTCTGTGTGTCTCCTGGAGAGCAAGCTGGGGTCTGCGAAAGACACATTCCTCATGCCAGAAACTGTACATGGCCAATAAAGTGATCTTTAAATTAATATTTCCCCAACATGTCTCACCTCCTGGGACAGGATCACCTCCCATCAGATTTCTACCACTGTGAGTCCCTGAGGAAGCTCTCTGTGGTCAGAGACATGCTAGTGTTTCCACGTGTCCACTAGGTGGCGCAAATTGTGTCCTCCCGGTTGCTCACTCTGTCACTTTCTGAATCATTCCCGAAACAACCCCATTACGTCACTTCCCGAAACACCCCATTACATCAGATCCTGATGTACAACACAATTTATGATGTCACTTTCTTAATCCCATGATGTCACTTCCTGGAACACCCAGCTACACATCTGACTCCCTTCAGTAATTCACTGACAACACAGCAGCTTAGTCCTCAGAAACTTAATTGACAGAACGGGTGGGACCCAGTATAAGCAGAGAGGGGGGGCGGGGGGATACTCACACAGGTGCAAGGACTTTGGGCTGCCCGTCCCCTGACCTGGAAGAAAGAAGGTTTTGCGTTCAGACTGACAGGACCCCATTGGTCAGTCCCAGACACCTTAATTCTGCGCAGGGTGTCTGTAACTCAGAGTAAAACCAATAATCACACATTAATTTAAGAGTTTTGGCCTCAAACTCTATATTATGCACACGCCAACTAGAAGAATTAAAAGAGAGAAATTACCTGTATTTCAAAACGAGACTGGAAGCCAATATGGAGACACCAGGACAGGTGTTATTTTGAGGCAGATTATATCACTGCTCCAGAGTTCATTTGAGAGACTTTTTTCCCATGACCGCTATTCTGAGATATGTCCTTGGCATTATTGCTAATTAAAACACTATTAATTGAGAGCCAGCTGCCCGGCCGTGTTGTTGAAGCCAATATCCTGGTGTCTCTCCAGACACAGCTGGGTGAGCTCCTCCAGTCAGGACAGGAGGCTCTACTGTACACAGAGAGGGGCGGGAGGGGGGAACAAGCCGATAACCTGGTGTCTCTCCAGACACAGCTGGGTGAGCTCCCCCAGTCAGGATAGGAGGCTCTACTGTACACAGAGAGGGGTGGGAGGGGGGAACAAGCCGATACCCTGGCTTCTCTCCAGACACAGCTGGGTGAGCTCCTCCAGTCCGGACAGGAGGCTCTACTGTACACAGAGAGGGGCGGGAGGGGGGAACAAGCCGATACCCTGGTGTCTCTCCAGACACAGCTGGGTGAGCTCCTCCAGTCAGGACAGGAGGCTCTACTGTACACAGAGAGGGGCGGGAGAGGGGAACAAGCCGATACCCTGGCTTCTCTCAAGACACAGCTGGGTGAGCTCCTCCAGTCCGGACAGGAGGCTCTACTGTACACAGAGAGGGGCGGGAGGGGGGAGCAGGCTGCTCAGCCACGTGGTTGAAGCCGAGACAGAGGTGCCCTAGCCAGGACAGAGGATGGTTCCTGAGGCCCGCAGGGTGTCGAACTCACCTGGGAGACAAGGTGAGGTGGAAGAGTAGGAGCCTCCAGACCGCCCTGTCAGGGGAAGAAGGCGAGAGTCAGCTGTGACTGAAGAGCTCGGGGACACCGGCGCCTGTCCACCCCGTCCCATCGGTCCGCTGGGGGCCACTGACGAGTCGAACCAGGGAGCGGTGCCGTCAAGACAAACTCTGGTGATGAGAGCAGGGCTGTCGAATCCTGGGTCTGGACAGACCCGGTCCAGTTCGTACAGCCCTGGTCCCTAGAGAGACCCGGTCCAGTCAGTACAGCCCTGGTCCCTAGAGAGAACCAGTCCAGTCAGTACAGCCCTGGTTCTGGACATTTCTGGTCCAGTTCACACAGCCCTGGTCCCTAGAGAGACCCGGTCCAGTCAGTACAGCCCTCGTCCCTAGAGAGACCCGATCCAGTCAGTACAGCCCTGGTTCTGGACATTTCTGGTCCAGTTCATACAGACCTGGTCCCTAGAGAGACCCGGTCCAGTCAGTACAGTCCTGGGTCTGGACAGACCTGGTCCAGTTAGCACAGCCCTGGTTCTGGACAAACCTTGTGCAATCAGTACAACCCTAGTTCTGGAGAGACCCGGTCCAGTTAGCATATCTCTGGTTCGCGAGGAGCATGCAAACTCCGCATGGACAGCACCCCGCGGCCCAGCCCGAGCGCTGACCCGCGCTGCAGGAGAGATGACTCACCCGAGCACCAGCACGACTCCCACTAACGCCAAGAGGACCACCTTCAGGGCTCCCAGTCTCCCTGGGGGGAAACAGAAGAGCAGATTGATCAGGGCAGCTGGCTTTAGTGTGACAGGGTCAGGGGTCAGGGGTCAGGGGGTCAGGGGTCCGGGGTCGAGGGAGGTTGCTGTGTTGAACTGGATCTGCTTGTGTCTGACTGGCAGGCAGAGCTGGAGACCTCTGGGAGCAAGGAGGCTGCCTCATCCGACCTCTAACTCCAGCCCTAAGACAACCTGAGAAAAGGAGCTTACTTGCTTTACGCAGAGAGTTGTGGGAGTGTGGAGCGGGCTGTGCACTGGTCGCACATTTCGCGTGGCAAGCAGAGAACACTGCTTTACACCACGGGTTTAATAAGAATCATAATTCCTTGATTAATAAAGCACTTTTCTGGACTCTCCACTCAGAGCTCTATACAGGTCCTGGGGATCCAACTACCACCACCAGTGTGCAGCTCTTTACAGGTCCTGGGGATCCCACTACCGCCACCAGTGTGCAGCTGTTGACAGGTCCTGGGGATCCCACTAGCCCCACCAGTGTGCAGCTCTTTACAGGTCCTGGGGATCCCACGAGCGCCACCAGTGTGCAGCCCCACCTGCTTCGGCAGAAACAAATGTTACTGCACTGTGCAGCTCCTATACTGCAGCGTCTGTGGCTTGTACACCTTATCTGACTACGTGGCATGAGCCTCTTCTCCAGATCCACCTCAACACATGTGGCTTTAGCAGAGCTGGATTCAAGCACAGTTGAATCTGCTCGGTCTCATGTTGTTACACCTGAAAATAGTGCTCCTGGTACAGATCAGTGTTTTCTGCTGCTCAGGGTCTTGTAATTGGATCAATTACGGTCAGTGTAAAAGACTTAGCAGCAGGTCTATTTTAACAACGGTAGCTCTGGCTAAAGATAAAACCACGTCAAGAGCCTCTCAGACTCGTGTTTTAACACCTGAACACAATGCTCCTGTATAGATCAGAGCTGGTTGGTTTTTTGATTCCACGAGGGACGTTGATTCCAGCAGACCGCCCCCTCAGACGCCCACCGCTGTTGTCGCTCAGTAAAGAGGAAGGAAAAGCGCTATATAAGTATAAGCAATTATTATTATTATTATAAATGCTGCCTGAATGTCACTCAACTGCCTTAAATTCCACTGCGGCCGTGTTTCGCAAGAAGGCTGTGGGAACAGGGCTGACATCTGACACTCAGGAATGTGGAACCTGTTATCAGCACAGATCAGCCCCAGGGCAGAAATACCAGCTTTGTTTTTAACGACAGCTCCTCACTGCTCAGCCATCCGGATGCCGCCGACAGTGGAGGTGGGATACAGCTCAAACTCAGACGTGTAGAGTGAAAGACTGTCCAGCGAGGCCTCATTTACAATATTGTCTACGCGTGTGAAAGGAACTGAGTCTCTTTAGTGTGAAGTGAGTGCCCCAACACTGACAGGCTGGAGGAACGGAGTCTCTGTAGTCTGGAGGGAGTGTCCCACAAAAATGGGCCTGTCACTCCACAGCGCAGAATTCTGCAGAACAGAGAACATGTATAGATGCAAACCTGCTGAGAAGCTTGTAACACCCCCCCCCCCACCCCTCTCTGTGTACAGTAGAGCCTCCTGTCCTGACTGGAGGAGCTCACCCAGCTGTGTCTGGAGAGAAGCCAGGGTCTCGGCTTGTTCCCCCCTCCCACCCCTCTCTGTGTACAGCAGAACCTCCTGTCCTGACTGGAGGAGCTCACCCAGCTGTGTCTGGAGAGAAGCCAGGGTATCAGCTTGTTCCCCCCTCCCGCCCCTCTCTGTGTACAGTAGAGCCTCCTGTCCTGACTGGAGGAGCTCACCCAGCTGTGTCTGGAGAGAAGCCAGGGTCTCGGCTTGTTCCCCCCTCCCACCCCTCTCTGTATACAGCAGAACCTCCTGTCCTGACTGGAGGAGCTCACCCAGCTGTGTCTGGAGAGAAGCCAGGGTATCAGCTTGTTCCCCCCTCCCACCCCTCTCTGTGTACAGTAGAGCCTCCTGTCCTGACTGGAGGAGCTCACCCAGCTGTGTCTGGAGAGAAGCCAGGGTATCAGCTTGTTCCCCCCTCCCGCCCCTCTCTGTGTACAGTAGAGCCTCCTGTCCTGACTGGAGGAGCTCACCCAGCTGTGTCTGGAGAGAAGCCAGGGTATCAGCTTGTTCCCCCCTCCCACCCCTCTCTGTGTACAGTAGAGCCTCCTGTCCTGACTGGAGGAGCTCACCCAGCTGTGTCTGGAGAGAAGCCAGGGTATCAGCTTGTTCCCCCCTCCCACCCCTCTCTGCGTACAGCTGCCCCCCCTTGTTTATTACAAGAGAAACGCACAGGAGATAATGTTCTCCAGCAGAAGCAGAGCACAGGGGCCAGTAATAACCAGAACCCATCATTAAGGATCGCTATGAACACACCAACTGCTTCCTAACCCCTGTGGGGGTCACAGGGGGAGCCAGACCCCCCCGGTCTATAATAGAACCCAGGACCCGGGTTTGTTGTCAGGGCGGACAACGAGGGACGTCATGACGTGCAAGTGCGCGTCTGTTCGAGCCCAGCGATGTACCCCACCCTGTCCCGGGGTGTACCCCACCCTGTCTTGTTCGTACCCGTTGCCTACCGGGACAAACTCCGGCTGCCCCCCGTAACTGGATGGATGGGGAAACTTAAAAACAGCGGCCATTTCTGGTCACGTCTCCCACGCGTGTCCCCATGATCTCTCCGGACCCCCCCCTCCCCCCACCCGCGTCTCCCCCGAGCATTTTCTCTGCTCGGATCTGAAATCTGGTTTGTTTGGGTTTTGTTTTTTTTTCAGTTTAAGTCGCCAGCAGCCCCGAGATCCCCCGTCACCCGCGACCACGGACACGATCTCGCCCCACCCGCGACGAACAGGTTACCAGATCGAGACCTGGGGGGGGGGCAGCTCGGAATCGCCTGAGCCTAGTCACACATCGCCGCGATTCAAAACGAAACAAAACAAAACATATGATGTCTGTTATTAACGCCTTTTTTCCCCCTACGCTGAAAGTCTCTTTCCCGGCCGGTTTCTAGCGCGTCTGTCCCCTCGGTGTCTCAAGGCGGGCGGATTTGAAACCACAGGACCTACCGCTGCAGCGACCACGCTTCAGGTCTCTCATCCTGCATCGGCGCTCTTCCACAGGGGGGGCGGCGCCGGATTTCTGTCCGGAAAGTAAACTCCAGGGAGAGAGAAGGAGGAGAACAACACAACACAACGTGGGCTACGAAACGGACCAGTTAAAGGTTTCTTCCGTGCTGGAAAGAGACAGGAGGAACACACACTGTTGCGGCCCCACGACACGACGTCTAACCGGCTGAGCAGGGCGAACACAACCTGTTTTTCACCATCCCTCCTGCCCGCGGGCGAAATAAAAGCTGCTGAGCTAAATCAGGAAAGCGGTAACTACTGGGACTGCTCAGTGTTCCCCAGGCTGGGACAGGAGAGCACACACTGGATTATTATTATTGAGAGACAGGCTCACTGTCTGTTCCTCAGGCTGGGACAGGAGATCACACACTGTATTATTATTATTGAGAGACAGGCTCACTGTTCCTCAGGCTGGGACAGGAGATCACACACTGTATTATTATTATTGAGAGACGGGCTCACTGTCTGTTCCTCAGGCTGGGACAGGAGATCACACACTGGATTATTATTATTGAGAGACAGGCTCACTGTCTGTTCATCAGGCTGGGACAGGAGATCATACACTGGATTATTATTATTGAGAGACAGGCTCACTGTCTGTTCCTCAGGCTGTGACAGGAGATCACACACTGTATTATTATTATTGAGAGACAGGCTCACTGTGTGTTCCTCAGGCTGGGACAGGAGATCACACACTGTATTATTATTATTGAGAGACAGGCTCACTGTCTGTTCCTCAGGCTGGGACAGGAGATCACACACTGGATTATTATTATTGAGAGACAGGCTCACTGTCTGTTCCTCAGACTGGGACAGGAGATCACACACTGTATTATTATTATTGAGAGACAGGCTCACTGTCTGTTCCTCAGGCTCGTACAGGAGATCACACACTGTATTATTATTATTGAGAGACAGGCTCACTGTCTGTTCCTCAGCCTAGTACAGGAGATCACACACTGTATAATTATTATTGAGAGAAAGGCTCACTGTCTGTTCCCCAGGCTGGGACAGCAGATCACACACTGTATTATTATTATTGAGAGACAGGCTCACTGTCTGTTCCTCAGGCTGGGACAGGAGATCACACACTGTATTATTATTATTGAGGGACAGGCTCACTGTCTGTTCCTCAGGCTGGGACAGGAGATCACACACTGTATTTTTATTGAGAGACAGGCTCACTGTCTATTCCTCAGACTGGGACAGGAGATCACACACTGTATTATTATAATTGAGAGACGGGGTCACTGTCTGTTCCTCAGGCTGGGACAGGAGATCACACACTGTATTATTATTATTGAGAGACAGGCTCACTGTCTGTTCCCCAGGCTGGGACAGGAGATCACACGCTGGATTATTATTATTGAGAGACAGGCTCACTGTCTGTTCCCCAGGCTGGGACAGGAGGTCACACGCTGTATTATTATTATTGAGAGACAGGCTCACTGTTCCTCAGGCTGGGACAGGAGATCACACACTGTATTATTATTATTGAGAGACGGGCTCACTGTCTGTTCCTCAGGCTGTGACAGGAGATCACACACTGTATTATTATTATTGAGAGACAGGCTCACTGTCTGTTCCTCAGGCTGGGACAGGAGATCACACACTGGATTATTATTATTGAGAGACAGGCTCACTGTCTGTTCCTCAGGCTGGGACAGGAGATCACACGCTGGATTATTATTATTGAGAGACAGGCTCACTGTCTGTTCCTCAGGCTGGGACAGGAGATCACACGCTGGATTATTATTATTGAGAGACAGGCTCACTGTCTGTTCCTCAGGCTGGGACAGGAGATCACACGCTGGATTATTATTATTGAGAGACAGGCTCACTGTCTGTTCCCCAGGCTGGGACAGGAGGTCACACGCTGTATTATTATTATTGAGAGACAGGCTCACTGTTCCTCAGGCTGGGACAGGAGATCACACACTGTATTATTATTATTGAGAGACGGGCTCACTGTCTGTTCCTCAGGCTGTGACAGGAGATCACACACTGTATTATTATTATTGAGAGACAGGCTCACTGTCTGTTCCTCAGGCTGGGACAGGAGATCACACACTGTATTATTATTATTGAGAGACGGGCTCACTGTCTGTTCCTCAGGCTGGGACAGGAGATCACACACTGTATTATTATTATTATTGAGAGACAGGCTCACTGTCTGTTCCTCAGGCTGGGACAGGAGATCACACGCTGGATTATTATTATTGAGAGACAGGCTCACTGTCTGTTCCTCAGGCTGGGACAGGAGATCACACGCTGGATTATTATTATTGAGAGACAGGCTATGATATGCGAGGGCCACAGTATATGTGCAGAGCGGCACCCAGCGGTCACGGTGGAGTACTGCGTCAAGAATGTTGTTGTTAGGTCGTGTCTTGAGGTGCCGCGTTCATTTGATATTAAAAATACACCCTCTCCATGTCCCGGTAACCCGCTGCGCTCATTTTGATGTGGCAGTGCGGTGAGGTTCACGTTATGGGTTTCTTCAGAGGCGTCGCGCTTAGCTGCAGCGCCACACGGCTGTTTTCTGAGAGAGATTAGAAAGCGACCCGACCTCTTGATAGAGCATAGAGGGAGAGGGGAGCAACATTTATTTATTTTTCATCCCGGGCTGGAGGCTCTTTCTCGCCGTGTAACCCGACCCATGGCGACGTTCAAATTAGTGTAATGAACACCCTCGCCGGCCGGGCTCACATGTCGCCCGGGGCGACGACCCGCGTTGCCAGGTGACCCGGGGTCAGCTGCCGGCCCGGCCTCCTGCCCTCCCGAGCAGCAGCAGCAGCAGCAGCAGCAGACAGTGATGGAGGTGTCTTGTCGGGGCTTCGGTTCACCCAGTGCTGCTCGTTTTTCTCGTCACACCGGCCTCGCCGGGGGCGAGAGACGTCTCCCGTGACTCTGGCCGTCCCGCCCCGCCCACTCCAAACTTCACGACCTGAACGTCGAAAAAAATGTTTTCAAAAAACATTTTCTTCCAGTCCGAGAGCTGAGAGAAGCGCCTTTCTGCCCATCTAGGAAGGAAAAAAAAAACACCCCCCCCCGTTGTGTCGCAATTACAACGTTGCACATGGGGGTCCTCACTCGGCGGCACAACTGTCGTACCAAACCTACAGGGCTCACTCCCAGATCGTTAATTTGGGGGGAATTAAATCGCTTTCTGCGCCTGGTTGAGGGCGTTAGCGGGTGTCCTCTTGGGGTGAACGCTGTGTTCACACGAACAGGCGCTATAGCAAAACCAATCGAGGTGAATTGAATTGAATTACACGCCGTAGCGCCCACGAATCGTCCAATAACGAAACAAGTTTTCAGCGAGCAGCTGAGCTCGGCCGGTTATTAAATTGTTACTTGTCTTTAGCCCCTGTTGCAATAGCTTCGTGAAACGACCTGAGATGCCGCACCCGGCTACTATCTGTCGGTACCGAACTGCAAGGGGGTTCGGCCGAATTTGAACCCCCTGGGAAACAAGGTTCAGTTTGGGCAAGAGACCCGTGTCTGAACAGTTTAAAACAGGCGTGTTTACCAGCCTATTTCGAAATAGGGGTAGCTTGACTTGTAATTAAAACAATTTGTTTATATAAAATCCATTGGCCCTGCGTGCTGCACATTAACCCCCTCATGCAGTTTCCCTCCTGTATTGTTTTTAAATCCAATCAGTTTAGGTCGGTGATTCACCAAAACACACCTGCAAACCACCGATTGTAATTGCATCGGATCACCGACCTAAACTAACAGCGCAACAGGAACGGAAGACAGTAATTGATGACGTTAGAGGCTCATAAAGAACAGTGGCAAATGTCTGGATTGGATTTAAAAACAATACAGGAGGGAAACTGCATGAGGGGTTAATGTGCAGCACGCAGGGCCAATGGATTTTATATAAAACATTTGCTTATATATATATTGAAAACAAATTGTTTAAATTATAAGTCAAGCACAGGGCGCGGCAGGGTTATTCAGTGGTCAACATGGCCGGGGGACCTGAGCTCAATTCTGGACCTGAGGTGTCTGTGTGGAGTTCGCATGTTCTCCCCAGGCTCAAAGACAGGCTGGTGGGCTCGTAGTCTGTCCCAGGTGTCCTGTCCAGGGTGTCCCCTGCCTTGCGCCTGCTGCACGCTGCATGCTGGGATAGACTCCAGCCCGCCTGCAGCCCCCGTACTGGGAAAAATCCAAGCCGAGCCCCTGGGTGCTCTGAGACATTTTTTTCAGGTTCCTCTGAGGGGCTGTGGATCAGCAAATCACAGGCCACATCACCAACCTGGACAGGCCCTCCCGCCCGTGAAGAAAGAGTTCCACATTCGATTGCGTATGGCAAACTGTTCCCCCTTTTATTATGACAAACATTACAGAAACAGTATAAACCGTGAAAAAAATAGACTCAATAAATATACTATAAAGTATAACTTCAGGGGCTGGAGCTGTCCTGCATTCAAATCTACTTGTTACTTGTTCTACTCTTCCTTAAAATTCCCCCCCAATTTCAAGTATTTCCCTTCTGACAAACTAGTGACGTTATCCAGCCCCAAAACGGAGGTCAAGCGCCGCAGGACCAAGACTGGCGAACCAACCAGCTCGGACTAGATTGAGCTCATCGCCAAATCTGTGCGCCGATTTGTCCCATCACACGCCTGAGGCAATTTCGTGAAACGAGGTAAGAATCTCCTGAGAGCCCACCTGCACGCCCTGACATTCGACCCCCACCACTCTCTGTGTAAAGCACTGTCGTACGGCCCTGACATCACACCCCCACCACTCTCTGTGTAAAGCACTGTCGTACGGCCCTGACATCACACCCCCACCACTCTCTGTGTAAAGCACTGTCGTCAGGCCCTGACATCACACCCCCACCACTCTCTGTGTAAAGCACTGTCGTACGGCCCAGACATCACACCCCCACCACTCTCTGTGTAAAGCACTGTCGTACGGCCCTGACATCACACCCCCACCACTCTCTGTGTAAAGCACTGTCGTCAGGCCCTGACATCACACCCTCACCACTCTCTGTGTAAAGCACTGTCGTCAGGCCCTGACATCACACCCTCACCACTCTCTGTGTAAAGCACTGTCGTCAGGCCCTGACATCACACCCCCACCACTCTCTGTGTAAAGCACTGTCGTCAGGCCCTGACATCACACCCCCACCACTCTCTGTGTAAAGCACTGTCGTACATCCCTGACATCAAACCCCCACCACTCTCTGTGTAAAGCACTGTCGTCAGGCCCTGACATCACACCCCCTCCACTCTCTGTGTAAAGCACTGTCGTACGGCCCAGACATCACACCCCCACCACTCTCTCTATAAAGCACTGTCGTACGGGCCTGACATCCCACCCCCTCCACTCTCTGTGTAAAGCACTGTCGTACATCCCTGACATCAAACCCCCACCACTCTCTGTGTAAAGCATTGTCGTATGACCATGATATCACTCCCCCACCACTCTCTGTGTAAAGCACTGACGTCAGGCTCTGACATCACACCCCTACCACTCTCTGTGTAAAGCACTGTCGTATTGTTAGGGTTAGGGTGGAAGAATCGTCTGGTGATATGGGTGCTAGTGTCAATGATGACATTACACATCAGGATTGAAATGACTATGGGTACACTGAAGAAGTTATTACTTCTGAAGAAGAAATCTTGAACGAGGTTGAAATGTCTGACTCTGATGAATCTGATGTAACTGACCCCAGTCCTGAATCTACTGACCTTGTAGATGAGGCACAGACTGACCCAGCAAGGCCAAATCTATCTACCGAACTTGTAGCTTGGTCTGCTAAGCATGGTTGTAAAAGACAGTGTTTCAATGATTTATTGGAGATATTGAGACGTCAGGGGCACAAGCTTCCAAAGGATTGCAGGACTCTCCTACAAACACCTAATAAAGTGCAAATCAGTGATAAATGCGGCAGTCAGTACATTTACTTTGGATTAAAGAAAGGAATCCTGAAAAACATATCTTCTCCTAAAACATTCCAAGAAGGCATGCATTCTGTAGACCCGCGTATCAATGTTGATGGAGTTCCTCTCTTCAAATCTACATCTGTGCAATTTTGGCCTATTTTGTGCTCTTTTCACCTATTCCAGCCTTTCATTGTAGCATTATTTTGTGGAGGGTCCAAGCCTGAATCAATTGATGATTATGTGAGTGACTTTTCAGAGGAGTTAAAGTTACTCACCAATAATGGCATTCACTTTGAAGATAGAGTATTTAATGTTACTGTGAAGGCTTTTATATGTGATGCCCCTGTACGCTCATATCTGAAATGCTGCAAAGGGCACAATTCGTACTTTGGCTGCGAAAGATGCCAAATTAAAGGGAGCTGGGAGGGAAGAGCTGTTTCCACAGGGGAAGAGGCATGTAATGATCGTACAGATGAACAATTCAAGAACTTTGAGTACAAGGAACACCAACAAAGACTTTCTCCCTTAGCTGCTGCTGGAATTGGGTGCATAAGCCAATTCTCCCTTGACTACCTGCATCTAGCTTGTCTTGGTGTTGGCAAAAGAATTCTTATTTTCTTAAAGCAAGGACCACCTAAATGTCGACTGTCTGTCAGGCAGAGGAAAGAAATTTCTGATAATTTGGAAATTCTTAGCGGAAAGATGCCTGGGGAATTTGCTAGACAGCCAAGATCCCTCTCAGAGCTTGACAGATGGAAGGCTACAGAGTTCCGCCAGTTCCTTTTGTATACAGGCCCATTGTGCTTCGTAATGTTGTATCAAAGGAACTATACACCCATTTTCTGATGCTAACAGTTGCTCTTTCCATTATGTTGGACTCGGACGAAAGAAAGGGAAATGCCTATCTCAACTATGCCCAAAAACTGCTTGATACCTTTGTTGACAATGCTCAGCATTTGTATGGACCAACATTTGTTGTATATAATGTGCACAGTTTGAGACATCTACATCAGGATGTGGTACAATTTAATTATCTGCATTCCCATTTGAAAACGTTTTACAGTCCTTGAAGAAACTAGTGCGGAACAGTCATAACCCTATAGCTCAAGTAGTAAAGAGAATGAAGGAGAAGGAAAGAGTTCAGAGCAACTCTGAAGCATCTGGTTCACGGATGTATATTTCGTCAAGACAAAAAGACCGTTGTTTCCTGTTGGATAATGAGGACTTTGCATTTGTGAAGGAGAAAAGAGCAGACAGAAGTCTTCTATGTGATGTTGTACGACAGACTCAGACTTCTTCACTGAACCATGTGAGTCAAAACTGCTTAATATTGTATATGTTAATAGTCTGGAGGTGCATGCAAGGGAGAAATTCCTCTCTGTAAAAGAGTTGCACAGAAAAGTAGTGTCTCCCATATGGTGCTGGGTATGTCCTTTTCCCTCTTCTTCATGGCATAGAACATAATCCTGTTCCATGAAGAAGTTGCAACTTTGATTCACACAGGATGCTTCAGTCTGCTCTTTTCTCATGGTTAAGTTTAAATTTTAAAGTTTGTTAGGAATTGCATGTAGTGAATACCATCTAACTACAAATGTATAAATAAAGCAGAATGTTTATTATTGAATTATGTGTTTCATTGAGTATAATCATTATAAGCAAACACAAGTGTAGTAATCAGCACCACAATCTGAATTAAGACTCAAAATTAAAATGTGTATGTCTGTTTCAGGTGATGTGGACACGCGCTGTTTGGATAGAGCAGGAGTGGGAGGTTGAGGGAGTCCTGCCCTCAAACTGGGTGGATGCCCGAAGAGAGTCTGTGTGGTGGCTGAATGATCCAAAGCAGGCCACAAAACTATACAAAGAGAAGGCCAACCCTAATAAAGATACTTGGGTTACCTTCAAGCTCGTTCAAGTTAAACATACATCAGGTATAGCTTTCTTTGAAAATAAGAGCAAATTCCTGTTAATTATTATAAATTCCGATTGAATATTTACAGTAACTGTCTATGTACATGCATCAGTGCAACAATACCTTTTTCATATTTGATCATATGTAATGTAAATATAATTATTTGTAGACAAGAAATCAGAGTGTGATCACTTTGATTTAACCACCTCTGTTACGGATGCTGAAGATGAGGAGGAGACACCCAATCCAAAACGCAAAAGTAAGAAGCGGGTGTTCTCCGATTACGTTGATGGTATGTAAAAGTAACAATCTCAATAGCTATATTTTTCACCAGTTATTAATATCAACTGATGCCTCATTTAGCTTGTACCTTGTTATTGATTTTTTTACAACCCTTTAAAATAAGTCATTTTGAAAGGTGCTCTGTATGAAAATGTTAAAAATCTTATCAGATTTGTTGATCATGGAAATTGGTAAGAATTTTGGTTAGCTTATTCTATGTTAAACTAATTTTCAGTATTATATTGAAATATGATAATTTTCTATTATATTACAGACTTTGATTCTGATGCTGCTACTCCAAGTACATCCATTTCTCTGCCTTTAAAGTTCCCAAAATAAAGGAAATACATTTATTGTAAAAAGTTACAGATCAAGTTGATTAAATAATTTAATTTGATATGAAATATTTTACTGCCATATTTTTTCTGTTTAGAAAAGAAGAAGCCACTGAAGCTGCCAGTGCCACCCCCCAAACTGAGGTTCTCTCCTAGGAAGAGTGTCTCCCAGAGCTCACTCAGCTGTTCAAGTACGCTTAAAGGTAGGTTATTGCAATCAAAGTTAAAATGTTTTCTTAATGTCCTTAGAAGATAACCATTTTCAATCATATTTAAAGACAAGTTAACACCATTCTTTATGTTATTGAAGCCCAACCATCAAAGGTGAGAACCTCCCCAAGGAAAAAACGGTGCCGAGCTCTGGCTTCAACATTCCTGAAGGTATTACTACATTTTTTGCCTACATCTAATTACTCTATGAAATTGAGATGAAATTCACAAGTTATTTTTTTTTATTACGTCTGAGGTTGTCACTGTACTTTCCTACGTCTACCATAAGTGAATTATATTAAAAGATGATTGGACTGGTGAACATTTTACGTCCATATTTAAATATTAAATTAATCTGCAATATTATATGAACAGCCCAGGTAGTCCAAATTGTGACCTCACCACGCAAAGTTCGAAGCCCTAAGCAAGTTATAAGACCAAAGTCTTCAACTGAACCCCAGAGTCACCTCAGCTTCCCACTCACCCTCGCCTTCTCCCTCATCTCGATCAGGTGAGGAAATAATGGCTTTATAAATGTTTTAACACAAGGCTTTGTATACATGAACAATAGTACATTACTTGTATCATATTAAATCAGTAAATTTAAGAATAGTTTATGATCCCTCTGCAAATGATACATTTGATAGATATGAGATTATTGTTAACTTTTTAATTTCTAGTATCAAACCAGGATTGGCCAGATGGCAGAAATGATCCTGGAAGACTGTCAAAAAGTATGTCTTTTTTATTGTATAAAGTAATAAATAAAACTACCCATATTATAGTTTTACACAGAATGTATTTTAATTATGTGTAGGCTCGTATACAATATAAAAATAAGTTGTCTTTTACCACAATGCTACAAACGACACAAACATATTCAAAATTGAAGCTATGTTTTTAATAAATACACCAATGGAGTTTAATTGACATTGTTTATAGAATCCTAGTTCAATTACAGACTAAATGACTAAATTGAAATATTAAGTTGTGTGATAAAGTAAATGTTTTCCATAACTGAATTCTTTTCAGAGTCTCCCAGGCAGAAGACCACATCCAGACCAGAAGAGAAGAGAGAGAGATATCCTCCTTCAGAAGGAAGTACAGTTAAAATGAACTACAGATGTGGGAATTTTTACTTTTTAAGATTATAAATTGCATGTAGCACATTAGCAACACTACAGTTATGCTAATGTGACAATAGTGTAAGAAAATCCTAACCCAATTCCTTTTAAATGCTGATATAAAATGTAAATTATTTCAGAGCTTCAGAAGCGGGTATTGGGCCTCCTGATAGAGATGAGGGATGAATTGAGGCGTTTGGGTATGTCCACAGAACCGGTGGACTCCCAATTCCACATCAGGAGGCTGACCACAATGGAAGAGTTCTGTGCATACGAGCAAGCACTTGACAGCATGGACAATCAAAACCTGCTGGTATGATATTGTATTCTCACTGTGGTGTCAAAAATATTCACTACTAATATTCTAGGTTTCAGATAGGTCATAATTTTATAGCCTACATCTGATTAATATGATCCATCTCTGGCATACGTTCATATTTTTAGTTTATAATGTATAATCTTATCCTTTAATGGCAAAATAAAGTGTTTTCATGTTCTAAAAAGTTACTACAATTTTTTTTTTACTTTGAAAAATGGTCACTTTGTATTTTTAGACTGAGAAAATACTGCAAAAAAGTGGTTAATATGTGAAAATGTGTTTGTTCCATGAATGTGTAAATGGGTATGTCTGATTAGTTGACTAATGAAGATCTAGTAGTAAAAATAGCTTCTAATATTATTTCTAATATTATTTCCAGATAAACCAACTTCAGAGAGTAGGCGGCAGTGATGTCAGAGAGAGTGTTTTCACAGTCTTGTCAAGGTATTGCTTATTGATTTTTTTAAATGTTTTTACATTACATTTTTACTTCGATCAAATGAACATATCCACAGAATTGAGCTTATAGATACCTATGTGTTAACCACTGAATGTGCAAGGTGTAAAACTGCAAAATTGTCTTTTAAAATATAAGGATTACAGTACTACATTTGATCCTAAATATTTGAGTAAATAAATGTTGAGTGGAAACTCACTTGAAAAAATGTCTAAACTCAGTGAAAATTTGGTTTTCAGACTTATGACAAATGAACTGATGACAGAATTCAACTTCGCTGGCACAAACCGAAAAGATAAACAACAAAAGAGGGGCCTGGGAGACACAAATCTTTATAGAGTAATTAAAGGTACTCATATTCTATGTTGTACTTTCAAACTTTGGGTACTCTTTAATTAGGACAGACTTTATTACTCAACTGCTATGATGCAAGCCAAATTGTATCCGTTTATTTCAGCTTTGGGCTTAGTAAACCTTAATGGTTCATTTTTGAGATTATACTCAAGAAGATAATAATCATAATTTATTTGATTTATATAATTTTCTCCTAGCTGCGGTGCTGAAGTCCCACCCTACATCAACAGAAGAAGAAATAAAGGAGCACGCAATGTATTACTTGAAGAATGCATATGCAAGGCAGGGAGTCAGGAGATCTGGACACTGAAAATAATAGGTTTCTGGTTCTGTTAGGACAATTAGACAGGGTGTGCAAATGGTGGACAAAAATCGTCTTAACTTCCACTGTAATATTTTTTTTCTTGGAAATATAGAAGTTGTGCATTTTAAAATGTATATTTGAATCAAAATGTGGTTTTGAGTTAGATAGTGTGTTAATGTAATTAGTTTGTGTTTGTCATTACTATACTGTATATTGATGTTACCAGAATTTGTAGCTGAAGTTTAAGACTAGTTGTGTTTGTTTTATGATTATTGCCCATATGTTGATTGTTGATTGATTGTATACAATGTATAATTTGAAATACATATTTTCAGATGTGAATGTGTATTTTCAGAATACATTTTGAAACCAAATCATTTCTTGGTTTACTAGTTTCTACACCTGTAAAACCTGTCTTTGATGTATAATAGACCTCTGACCATATACGTATAATAGTCTTCTAACCATATATGTATAATAGTCCTCTAAAGTTATCCAAAACTCCAACCATATATGTATAATAGTAATCTAAATTTATCTGTATAATAGAACTCCAACCATTTATGTATAATGAACGTCTAAACATAGATGTATAATTGACGTATAACAATAGACGTATATTAGAATTTCATTCTAGACAAATTGCAGACCACATTTATACATCTAAGGTATGCATTTAATAGACGTATATTATACGTCTTTTGCCCACTGGGTCACTGTTCCTGGACCTCTGTTCATGACTAAAGGCACTCAGTATAAAGAGTTAATTAATTGTAATTAATGTCATGAGCTGTAATGAGTCCCGGTGTCGGAGTAACTGTACTGATAACAACAGACTATTATATTAGTGAGAGTAACAGTCAGGAGATCAAATCTCTTTCTAATAAAATGGGACATCACCCGACTAATCCATTTCTGGAATTTTTAAATAGTTTTCTTGAGAGTGAAGTAACGGGACATTTTAATCAGAAAGTGTTGCTGTAAAAAGCGAAGTTCCCAGTTTTTATACTTGTCCAGAAACTGTCCCCGCTCTGACCTCTCCTCCAGGTCGCTTCTCATGTGTCTGTTCTGGCGGGTTTCTGTCTAAAAACACGTTACAGGACTCCCGCCTCCTGTGGAGACACATGTAGGGTCGTGTCAGTGCAGAAATCCCACATTGTAAACCAGTTTAAACTGGGACGGGGTACAACTTGGATCAAGACAAGAACTGAGAGATTCATCAGTCAGTCTCAGGGCTCTCTCTCACTGGTGTCCTTTTCTATCTCTCTGTCCTGTTTCCTAAAAACGCCCACTAATACCCCGTATGGGAAAGAGGACTCACTCGTCACTCCTGTTCTGTCCTGGTGTCGCAGTAACTGGGACTGAAGCAGACGGAGAGGAGACGCACTTCCAGAACTTTCCTTCCCGCTCGGTTCTTCCAGCTGAGCCCCAGGCGGACTTTTCCCCTCCTGAGGAAAGAGCATCTTCCCACACAAACAGCCCCGTTTCTCTCGGAAACACCGGCAGCCCACAACACACACAGCACAGGGAGCGTTTTCACCAGCTGCGCCGCCACACGGACACCAGGACTCCCCTCGGCTGTGTCAGGGAACCTATAGGTAGAATTGGAGGATCCTTATGCGTGACCGGAATCCCACAGAACGCAGAGTAGCAAAGAGACGATCCAAAGACGAAATCCAAAGGCTGGGTCGATAAGGGAGGCAAAGGGTCCGGTAACGAGAGATATCAAAAAACAATCCAAAAGTCAAAATCCAGAAGGCGAGGTCAAAAGGCGGAGGCAGAAGATTCGTAACAGGAGATCAGTCAAAAGACTTGGAAACACGCACTGGAGGATACTACAAGAGGCTTCTCAATAGTGAGCATGGGGATGTGTGTGTGAGGGGAGTTTAAATACTGAAAGAAAAGTAATGTGATTGGATAATTGGTTAGGGAGTGAGAATTTGAGGAATCTGATGGGTTCAATCAGGGATGAGATTATGAAACAGTGGTTCTGGGAATGCAATGGCATTTGCGAGGGAGAGTGTGGGGTGTGACAGGGATAGAACAGCGTTTCCGAGGTAGAGTGTGGGGCATGACACCACAGAAATTAAAGTAATATCTTATTCTGCTTACTTCTCATGCAGTCTTCTCAAGTCTTTGGAAGGACTGTGAATTGGCTTTCCTACAGATAAAATGAAAAACTTCTCCGTCTCCCTTCACAGCTGCTGACCTGGGCATTACAGCTTAGTTTAAGATTAAACATCTGATAAAACACAAATAAAATGCAAGAAAGGTACATTCCAGATTTTCTCAAAATACTGTACAACATGGAAGCTATGGAGGTGGAGGTCTGTTGTTCTGTATTGACATGGATTTTAATGGGCTTCTATGAAAATTGGCCATGGTGTGAGTGAGTCCTGTGATGGACTGGTGTCACATTATCTGCGATAGTGCTTTGCACCCACTGCTTGCCAGGATTGTTCCAGTTCCACCACAACCCTGAATCGAGTGGATGGGTATATAAATGTATATTAATCATCTTACATGTTCCTGTTCTTCACTCTATAGGCATCCTCTCACGAGGCACCAGTAAATGTAGGGGTTTTGCGCTTAACTGGGACAATTATTAATTGTAGCAGCAAGTCACAAAAATTATTCTTCTGATGGCTATTAGAAAAAACCTTGCAGGATAACTCAAACAACGCACACACGCGGATACTAATACACGACAATACATTTATTAATACAAAAAATGTGCGAAAACATAACAGATCTTATAGTGAGGGTTAGCAGTATACAAAAGGTATATATTCAATCACGAAGAGTTACAAACCAAGAGGGACATACATTCTGTAATATCATTCATTTAGACTGGTTTGTAAATGAACTTTGTTACAACTTGTACATTAGATACTCAAAAGCAAGTACATGACTCATAGGAATTAAATTGCTATCAACTCAGGTTGAGGTAACAATCGAATTCTCGAGCTGTAATGCAGAATGTTGAATACTCATCCGCTCTGTGGGGATTCAGATCTCCCGCGGACGCAAAGAAGCAGTGGCAGGCTGTTGCTGTGTCCAATCGGCGCTCTCTGGCCCGGTGCAAGGCAGTGCTGTTTCGACGTGAGAGAAGGAGAAGGAGGGAGAGATTTCTGCTGCGGTGCGCTGCTGATGCTCTCTGAAGACCTGCTAGTTAGTGTTGGCTGAAACTAGCAGAGTTTGCACAATCTTTAGACAGGAAGAAGACCGGTTCGTTCCCGATGTGGCGCGAGTCCTGAATACTGACATTCAGCTGTCCACAGTTCCGACCGTAGTTCACTCGTTGATCAGGTGAGCGTTCACGGTGGGTTCACAAGGCTTGCTGCTGGGCTAACCTCGGGTGGATCCCTTGGTTACGTACTGGCAACCTCCGTTCTTGACTCTTAGAACAAGAAAAAGTCCTGGCACTGGGACACACTGGCCGTTACGTGACTGTCTGAGCTGAGTCTGAGGATGTCCAGGAGGAGCTGGAGTTTTACCAGGAGGAACTACGGTCGCTCATTGGTTGAAAGTTCCATGGGCATTCGAGAATCATTTTGTGACTTACTGCTACAATTAACAATTGTCCCAGTAAATGCACAAACCCCTACAGTTATTGGTGCCTCGTGAGAGGATGGCTACATTTACTGGTGCCCCGTGTGAGGATGAGTAACCATGAACTCTGACCTTGGGGTTGTAAACCACTTGGGATGAGACTCTCCCTTGGAATCTCCCAGACAGTGAGGCACCAGAGATGACCATTCATGTGTCTCAGCTTTGGGAGCTGTTCCTTATCAGAACACTATCAGCTAGAAAAACACCTTAAATGTGAACCAAATGGAATGGCCTCTCTGTATCAAGCACCACTTGAGATGAGGGGGAGAGAGACTGGCAAGGGAGCAGCAAACTTCCTGTATTTTAATAAACCTTGCCGCTACAATGGTCTCTCTCCTGTGTGAATGCGCTGGTGGGTTTTTAAGTCACCTGACTGACTAAAACTCTTCCCACACTGACTGCAGCTCAACGGTCTCTCTCCTGTGTGAATGTGCTGGTGGGCTATTAAGCTACTTGACTGACTAAAACTCTTCCGACACTGACTGCAGCTGAATGGTCTCTCTCCTGTGTGAATGCGCTGGTGCCTTTTTAATTGACTTGACTGACTAAAACTCTTCCCACACTGACTGCAGCTGAAAGGTCTCTCTCCTGTGTGAATGCGCTGGTGGGTTTTTAAGTCACCTGACAGACTAAAACTTTTCCCACACTGACTGCAGCTGAACGGTCTCTCTCCTGTGTGAATGTGCTGGTGGGCTATTAAGCTACTTGACTGACTAAAACTCTTCCTACACTGACTGCAGCTGAAAGGTCTCTCTCCTGTGTGAATGCGCTGGTGTGATTGTAAGTGGCTTTTCACACTAAAACTCTTCCCACACTGACTACAGCTGAACGGTCTCTCTCCTGTGTGAATGCGCTGGTGGATAATTAAGTTACTTGACTTACTAAAACTCTTCCCACACTGACTGCAGCTGAAAGGTCTCTCTCCTGTGTGAATGCGCTGGTGGGTTTTTAAGTCACTTGACCGACTAAAACTCTCCCCACACTGACCGCAGATGAACGGTCTCTCTCCTGTGTGAATGCGCTGGTGGATAATTAAGCTATTTGACTGACTAAAACTCTTCCTGCACTGACTGCAGCTGAAAGGTCTCTCTCCTGTGTGAATGCGCTGGTGTGATTGTAAGTGGCTTTTCTGACTAAAACTCTTCCCACACTGACTACAGCTGAACGGTCTCTCTCCTGTGTGAATGCGCTGGTGGATAATTAAGCTACTTGACTGACTAAAACTCTTCCCACACTGACTACAGCTGAACGGTCTCTCTCCTGTGTGAATGCGCTGGTGGATAATTAAGATTCTTGACTTACTAAAACTCTTCCCACACTGACTGCAGCTGAATGGTCTCTCTCCTGTGTGAAGGTGCTGGTAGGGTTGTGAAATGCTAGACTGACAGAAACGCTGCTCCTCCCTGTGCCATAATATCAGTTTGTCCACTCCATCTGAGCAAGGCCTTGAGTGATTCTTCCTCATCCCCTGATCGTGCTGGGGTCTCTTATTCTGCAAATGCTCCATGGAATGGTCTTGCTCTGTATGCTGAAAGTGAGATTTGTTTGCTTCATTATGTCCCTCAGTGTGCTGCTCAGCAGTGTGAATCATCTGGGGCTCCTTCTCCAGCTCTCTGAGACTTAAACCGTCCAGTTCATTCAGTTGTTCCTCTCTTTGCCCAAGAACAGACATACTCTCCAGTTCATTAAAACTTTCAACAATTTTCTCTGTAACCAGATTATTAAACCTGTGTGTTAAATCATCAGATGCTAAGGGATTACATGATTGTTTGAGACTGTGCAATGACAGTCTCTCCACTTGAACAGAACAAGGCCTAATTATCAAGCCCTGCAGGAGCTGCTGTTGCTCCTCCCTGTACTGACTCTCCTCTCGGTGCTGTATCTCAACACTGTTCTCTTCACCAGGTACATCAGTCTGCTGCTCTGCACAGTCAATCAACTGGGGCTCCATGTCCTGCTCTGTAAGATTAAAGACATCCAGTTCTTCACTGTGCTCTTGTATAGAGATGCAGCCCAGTTCATTACAACCTTGTTTAATATTGATTGTGTCCAAATTATTCATCTTCTCTGTAAAATCATCACATACTAAGAGCCCAGGAGTCTCACTCTCAGGGTCTGTCTTCATCGTGGGCACAGAGTCCAGATCCTTGACACTCTGTCTGCTCTCTGTGTGCTGCTCACTGAGTTTCTCTTTTTCTTGTGCGGCAGTGAGCTCTGTCTCCTGCATCAGACTGGAGCCCCACTCCTCCTCCTCACTGTGCTGCTGTTCAAGAGGAGCCCTTTCCCCAGCTTCAGAGAGAGTACTGGCCTCTGAGCCTGTAAACACAGGACAAGAAAACAAGACCTTTATAATAATAATAATAAAAAAAACTATTTTATATAGCACCTTTAAAGGTGGCTTCTCAAAGCGTTTTATAGAATGACAACAACAAAAAATACACAATATAAGCACGATGAGAATACACAGTTAGAGGAGACAGTAGATGGTGGTACTAAGTATAGTAGGAGCAGAGGGGTAAAGAACAGTTAAATAAAGGCTCTTCTGAAGAAGAAGGTTTTGAGTCTGGATTTGAAGGAGTTTAGAGAAGGTGACTCTCCGATATCCTTAGGGACAGAGTTCCAGAGCTTGGGGGGATAACAGGTGAAGGCCATGTCACCTATACAATGTAGACGGGCTTGAGGGACAGTAAGGAGAGCAGAATTAGAAGAGCGAAGGTTGTAAGGTGGGGAGTAGGGTGATAACTCAGACAGGTACCGAGCCATGGAGAGCCTTATAGGTGAGCACGAGGATTTTTAAGTCGACAGGAAACTTGACAGGAAGCCAGTGCAAGGACTCCAGGACAGGAGTAATGTGAACACTTGCACTAGACCTGGTCAGGATTCCGGCTGCCGAATTGTGGACATACTGGAGTTTGTTCAATGGGGATTTAGAAACCCCAGAGAGTAGAGTGTTACAGTAGTCGATTCAAGATTAGACAACACTTTTCAGCCACAGTTAGTGATAACATAGGGCGGTCGAGGAATATTTCTAAAGTGAATGAAAGATGTTTTGACAACATTCTGCGCATGTGGGTCGAACGTCAAATATCATCCTCAAGGTTTTCAGTTTAGACTGAAGCTCAAATACAAGACCATCTACAGATAGGGTTTCACACTGGTTTTATAAAGTTGATGGGTGGTGCCAATAAGCATGGTTTCAGTCTTGTCACAGTTAACAAGAAGGACATTTTGAGTCATCCAAGTTCTTATGTCAGAGATGCAATTAGAATAGAGACAGCCACATCAGCATAAGGTTTGGTATGTATATATGAGTATCATTAGCATAGTAATGATAGCTGAGGCCATGTGATCTTAAAAGCTTCAAGCTAAAGCTGTAAGCTTTAAGCTACACAAACACACGTCCAGAATACTCGCAATCAATTAGGGTTGTTTAAGCACAGAGGAATAAGAGGGTTTAAGTGGGTTTCTGATAATACGTGATTTTAGATATACAAGCTTTGTCAGAAACCTAATTACCGTGTAAAAAGTAAGACTACAGAAATAATAGTAATACATGACATTTACATTAACACTGCACTGAGAAAGAGAGGGGTTAATACAGACACACTGACTGGACACTCCAGTACATGAACACCACTGAGAGAGAGAGGGGTTCATACAGACACACTGACTGGACACTCCAGTACATTAACACTGCACTGAGAGGGGGGTTAATTAGCTCCGTAAAGCTGCCCCCCTACAGACAGCACAAACGATGAAACTTACCTCATTCGTTAGTGCTATGTTTGCGTCGGTTTGTGCTGTTAAAAATAGCGTTTGTGCTGCTTTCATTCCCAAGCGCCTTGTTTTTCCATTGATCACGTGACCATGCATGGTGACTTTGACCTCGAGTAAATCCGTCAACCGAGTTCAAGCGCTCTGTTACCAGCGCGAGAGTAACAATTCTGCAATTTTGTTCCTCTGTTTGCCCAGGTACGGGGGGGCCGTGGTGGATTTTGCATTTAATATCATTATCTTCTATGCTTTTGTGTGAACAAGAAAATTAAATTTGTCTCCAATATCATACCCGAATTAGAAGAGTTTCAAGTGTAGCCTTAAAAAGCGACATTAGCGAAATTGTATTTTCTTACAAAGAGGCTTTAACAAACAAGTCTTAAAACCTCGTAGCGGTGACCTTTTTTAAAAATCATAAGAAGTAATCAGTTTCGCATTGTCTCCTTCTTAAATAAACAGGCATCAAGGGACGTGTGAAGATTCAACCTGTCTGTCGAGCCACGTACCATTCTGAACCATTGATGCTCTTTTTTATGCAAAGCCAAAGTGAAAAAGAACCAGGACTTCAGGACTTTTTTTTTTTAAGGGGCACTATGTACAAAGTATACACAAGTTAATAACACATCCGAGAAACAAGAGTCTTACTCTCTCACACATGAACACCGCGGCAATATTGGAAAATATTTTTATTTTCACAGAACAGAATTGAACATATATCTAGGTTCTCTGAAAAATTGGCATTATCCACGTGTTTGTATTTACAGGGGTCTTATGCGCAAACATGAAACGATTAGCTCACAGTTCTTTTATCTGTGTTTCTGGTCAGTCCTTGGTGTACAATACAGCATGAGGGCACACCTTGACCTCTGAATACACAGATATGACTACAAGGATGTTTACAGGTACCAACACACTCAGTACTTAAATTACTGGATGTGATGAAAACAATAGATGCAATTTGTTTTCCGACTGTCTGGTCGGGTGGGGGTGGATGTTTTACATTTTAATATAGTGCCTTCTTTTTCTGGCCTTGACGTCACTCTGTGCCGTCGGCACCATACAAAATTTATTTTGATTTATTATCTGCATCTCTGGCGAAGACCTCTTCATCCAAATCGTAAGTTACTTTACAAACTAGAAATGCTATACTGTAATTATGATGCTACGTTGACGTTCCCATGAATTTATTTTAAAGTAAAGATATTTGAGAAACTTGTTTTATATCGCGGGGAATACTACAAAAATTAGTAAGCTGCATTTGCCGTTATCATGATATTTCTACACATGCAAGTGAAACTTGAAAGGATTTGTCACACTTCTGAATTTAAATTGTAATGTTTTGTTTCTGTAAGTGTTACAAGGAGAACTGAACCCCAAAAAATCTCTGACATGTTAGAAATTGCTGATGTGAAAGCAGAAATGATTAAGTGGTGAATGCAATGCTTTAAAAACATATCATAAACGAAAGAAGTGGTGATGGGCCTTGGTATTGCAGTTAACGTGAGTAGGCAGCTCTAAAAAATATTAATTTATCAATTTCTATCTACATATACAGAGACTTTTTGATGTGCACTTAAACTGTAATCCATAACAATGTAAAAAACGTAGTTATTTTCATTTACGCGGTGGAGGGAAGTCCCCATTACCTGTAGAGCGCCTTCACTGGGGTTTCCAGAGAAGCACTATGTAACTGAAAGGATATTATTATAAATCACGTAAAAATTGGGAAGAAGCACAGTTTAAGCCAGGTTTGGTGAAATTCATTTTTTGTTACATTTTTGAGTGTTAATCGGACTTCTCTATACTTTGCATTAAACATTTCCCATAATACCCGGGCCATGGGTCTAGCTAGGGATTCGGCCATCACATGAACACTAAGATTAAAGGGTGACATCATGGAGCTAACAAAAGAGAAGTGTAAAGCTCACCACGATTTGTTGTTTGAGACTTCAGTTCTAAGCAATATACAGTGTTTTGCATTCATCCTTATTTCTTTCTGGGGATTTAAACTACTCATCAATTGCTTGATTTTTTTTAAACCTTGAGCGGTCAGATTCCACGTACTGCACTACATATTTGTGATTTTTGATTGTTAATTCTTAATTGTGTATGAAAAGTAGATATCAGACCTACTGCATGCAATAGCTTATTAAGGACCTGTTGCCTTTCTATTGTTCCATTACCTGTAGAGGAGGAGAGGGGTTTATAATGCACGTTGAAGTACCTGCCTCTGTGAAGTTCTGAGCATCTTTGGGAATGTTTGCACGGTTTACGTTGTTTGTATCATGTCCCAGAAGCAGCAGGCACAAAACTGGTGATTCCACTATTGTAGTAAATGTAGTAGAGTTAACCATTTGACAATATATTAAGGTCTGCCTTCACAGAGCATAGAACAGGATAAAATGAGTTTTGTGTGAGCTTTATTAAGTTATACCCTCACACAACAGAGTATATTAAGGAAGTACAGAGTTGGTATAAAATTGCATCATTTGGTGTGTTACACTGTTACCACACTTAAGAGACCAAGGAAATATACTGGATTAAAGCTCTGCATTGTTCATTGTTATTCTGACATTGTTAAACATTTTACACATTGTTTGGTTACAAAAGTCGATGTGAGGACAGGATTTGTTTTTTTGTATTTTAAACAATGTATGTTGTTGCACCATAGTACTCATTCTACATATTTGCCCTTCATTCCAGGATTCATCACCTACAGGCACTGTTAGGAGGGTAGGAACTTAACAGTACTAACATTCAGGCTGTGCTGCCAGACATAACCTGACAAAAGAATATACCCAAGTGCTGCAGGGCTGCAAAGGTAACAAAGAATCAATGTATACATGCATAACAGAGTAACTGCAAACTATAAAATCACACTTAAAACCTCACACTTAGAACAAAAAAATAGCAGAAGGATACGATGCTTTTCCTTCTGATGAAGTTCTAGAAGAAATAGGTGAAGCAGGGGACCAAGAGCCAAGCTGTACCCTTGATGCATGCCCGACAGCATTGAAAGACTGGGTAACAGAAATCTGTGAAGAATGCAGGTTGCTTGCTGTGGACAGTGGTGATAGAGATAACCTGCATTTCCTACCGGAGATTGTTCCTCATCTCACCAGGCTTGCTTGATATCTCCCACTCTGGACTGGCTTAATGGTTCCACTTTTCAAAAGTGTGAACATCACTGCAAGCTCAGCCAGTGTGGAGGTGGATTTCAAAATCCTAAAACGATCAGTGCTGAAGCATGAGTTGACAGGTTCCTTATGAAGCACCTAGCACCCATAGAAGGTATGAGAATATCAATGGGTGTTCATGGTGTTTCCCAGCAGTGTGAGAGGTCCATTATCAGTGCTACCACATCCAGCTCTCTAGAATAGCAGAGCGGAACACTTGTTATGAGTTCTGAAAAACAGACAGAGCTCAAAAAGGACAAAGAACTGGTGTATCCATCAAATCTGAGTTGCCTGGAAAATTGGAGAGGGCTTGCTGCACCACCTAAAAAACGGAAACCATCTTTTTATCTTGTGCCTCATTCTGAGTGGTTACAACATAGATTGTTCGGTTCCTGTGAAAAAGGCTGTAGTGGCTCTGATGAGGAACTGAAGCAGCAGAGACCTGCCCCCAGTAAAGGTGAGTGGAGACACTGTGAGTGTACTGAACACTTGTGCCTTTGATGTCAGTGCCTATGCAGTGCCTATTGTGGTAGCAGGACTTCTAGCAGCTATGTTAATCAGGCTGTAGATAGCATCTACAACTGGTGAAACATTTGGCACAGAAAGGTGTGCACAAAGATGTTTATGTTCTAAGAGCTAACATTTCGAGGGACATTTTTGGTGCAACGAAAATAGTCAGGGCTACAAAAAGTGAGGGCTGAATGTAACATTTCAGAAATCATAGCAAAAGTGTTCTTAACAGTGCCTAGTGTGGTAGCACTGAGTCGGCGCCAAGTTGTCCCCCCCCATTGTGGAGTCACGCAATATCCCATTTGTTTCTGTAGATTTGAATACGCTGAGAGCAAGAGGAGTAACAGGGCTATAGGAGGCTGTACAGAAACAAATTAAATTAAGCCAATCCAAATGTCTCTCTCAAATTGGTGACATGGGAGATTGGCTGAGTCATGAAGAAAACACTGTGCAGTCTCAAAATATCTTTGAGAACCAACTTTCAGATTTTCCACATAACCTGGAATTAAACTGGAAGACCTTCAAATTAAGAGGTGTCACTGCGGTCTGCCCACCTGTCCTGGGTCGTTACATTGCATATTGCAAAAGACATGACTTCACCTGGGATAAATTTGATGATCTAACAAAGACAATCAAATCTGTGTCTTCAGTGGTCAAGGTGTGCCCTCACGCTGTATTCTATACCAAGGTCTGACCAGAAACACAGATAAAAATCTTCACATATCCCTTGATGCCTATGTTTACTTAAGAAGGAGACAATACGAAACTGATTACTGCTTCAGATTTTTAAAAATGACAATGCTATGAGGTATTAAGACTTGTTCATTAAAGCCTCTCTGTAAGAACATACAATTGTTTGCTAATGTTCGCTTTTTAAGGCTACACTTGAAACTCTTCTGATACGGGTATGATATTGGAGACAAATGTAATTTTCCTATTCACACAAACACATAGAAGATAATGATATTAAATGCAAAATCCACCGCCGCCCCCTACCTGGGCAAACAGAGGAACAGAGTTGCAGAATTGTTACTCTTGCGCCGGTAACAGAGCGCTTGAACTCGGCAGACGGGGTTACTGGAGGTCAAAGTCACCATGCATGGTCACGTGATCAACGGAAAAACAAGGCGCTATATCTCGGGAACGAAAGCAGCAAAAACGCTACTTTCAACGGCACAAACCAGCACAATCCCAGCACTAACAAATGAGGTGAGTTTCACTGTTTGTGCTGTCTGTAGGGGGGGCAAATTCACTGAGCTTACTATTCGAATGAAGAATCTCCATCTGCTTGTTTGTTTAAGTGTTTAGAGAAAATTCCCACGACACTACTCAAAACTTTGCCCCTCTACTGAGCATATACTTTATTTTCCCAATAAAGGAAACAGAGCAAATAAAATAATTACCATTTAATAACATGCAATACCAGATGCAATCTCTTACCATCTTAAGAGCAAGAGTTCACATGATAGTAAATCAAAACCTGATAGTTTCCACAAAAAAAAGGGTCTCTTGCGAGATAAATATTCAAGAAGCCGCTACAAATTATCATCTGGTACCTATTTTTCTATGTATATCACCATTCTCTCTTGTGTGTTAGACTTTCAGCAAGGAAAAGTATTTTTGTACGATCCAGAACCTTGAATTGCAACAGAAAATGGTTTTATATATATACACTATGTAGCAAGATCTCCAAGTAACAAAAACAAAACCACAATAATTATTATAAGAAGGAGACATATTCTCCTGGTTCTGTGGCTGAACTATATATACATACAACAAAGAATATGCAAAATCTTTGTTTGAATCTGAATTTGTTTATACAAATGTATAATGCAATCACTTTTTCACACAGGGCCATGTAGGTTTGGATTTGTTTTCCCTTAATAATAAAAACCTTCATTTAAAAACTGCATTTTGTGTTTACTTGTGCTATCTTTGTCTAATATTTCAATTTGTTTGATGATCTGAAACATTTCAGTGTGACAAACATGCAAAAAAATAAGAAATCAGGAAGGGGGCAAACACTTTTTCACACCACTGTACATATCACAACCTGTTAAATATTCACTTTAAATTCATGAGCTCTTAAGCCCTATCTGGTAGTGAGGATGATTCAGATGTTAAATTGAAGAACAGTAGCTTGAGCCCCACCCCCCAGACAGACTGAGAAAGGGTTCACTGTCACACAGATGAGCACATTTGACAATGCAAGGCTCCGAACCGCAGAAGCCACAAATCCTGCTCTTGTGTCAATGTTAGAGGGTTTAAAAGACATTCAACACACATTTTTTTATTGATCCATGGCATAACTTGTCCTCCCTATTCACTAACATTATAAGACCATGTCCCAGTTTTCAAACTGTACCCTAAGCCCTTCCTCCAGGTCCACACCTCCATAACACAGCATAAGAAGTGTGGACTTCAAGTACATGAGGATTTGAGAGGCACCGTTACAAAAAGGGGGGCATGGGACACCCCCCCAAGTGACGTCACCGGTTTGTTACGTGGGTCAAAACGCTTCCTGTGGTTGCTGCTGCTTTTGCAGTGATTGAGTGCATGTGGACAGAATTTCTTAAATATGTTTTTTATCCTTTCTCCATTCGCAGGCTGATGAACTTGAATCTCACCACGTCTATCCCTGAACCAAAAGGGAGTGACGCGTTGTGTTCATTCGTGTTGAGCAGACTCGACTCCAAACAGGCAAAGTAAAGAAGGGAAAACTTGGTGATACCGCCCTGTTTAACCGCGGCTTTGTGTTACTAAAGACATTTCAACTTGACTATCCCAGTACACAAATGACAGTAGGAGGAAAATCATTCATTCGCTTTCTTTCAATGCAAACTAGGCTGAACCTCAAAGCTTTGTACTATTGAATATGTCTGCTATTAAATATTCCATCTACAAAATATACTGCAGGTTAACCAATATTATATTCACCAAAATGGGGTGGCGAAATCAAATCTGTACGTCAAAACATTGTACCTAGAACACAAACAGGATTAATCTGAAAGTAATACATAATCTACAGATGTAAATAATACATACAGCATGAATACCTAAAGTAGTTCACGTAGGGAGCTGCATCAGTATGCGTAGGCTGCAAAGGAACAAGTAGAGGTATATTCCTGTGCTGAAAAGAGAAGAAAAGAAACAACATTTCGGCTGTGGAGCCTTCTTCGGGCGTCAAAACCTTCTTCCACAGCTGAAATGTTGTATCTTCGATTTCCGGCAGGGAATAAACCTTTACTTGTTCCCGAACCGAAGGTAGTCGAATTTATGTAATTTTGTTTTACATAAAATATGCCAGTTTTAAAACCGTAAAAAATAATATTTTACTTTTACTAGTGGTTCTATAATAATTAAGCCTGCTTTACTACACTAGCTACATCACTTCTTCGTTGGGTATTCCTCAGACTATATTCAGAAGACGGCAAAACAGAGCACAAAGCAACTCATCGTAGCAATTAACAGGGTCTAGCAGGAGAAGCTGATCGAACAAAGTTGTAATAATTTTCGTAAGACTCTTTTGTGCTCTCCAGAAGATTGAAAAGGGCAGCGGAGGACAGTCGGGGATGTAATTTCGCGAAAACTTTTGTTCTGTCTAAATTGCCAGTATTTAACACTGCACTGGAGGGGGGTTTATACAGACACCCTGACTGGACACTCCAGTACATGAACACTGGACTGAGAGAGAGAGGGGTTCACACACACACACTGACTGGACACTCCAGTACATGAACACTGCACTGAGAGAGAGAGGGGTTCATACAGACACACTGACTGGACACTCCAGTACATGAACACTGCACTGAGAGAGAGAGGGGTTCATACAGATACACTGACTGGACACTCCAGTACATGAACACTGCACTGAGAGAGAGGGGTTAATACAGACACACTGACTGACTGGACACTATAGTACATTAACAATGCACTGAGAGAGAGAGGGGTTCATACAGACACACTGACTGGACACTCCAGTACATGAACACTGCACTGAGAGAGAGAGGGGTTCATACAGACACACTGACTGGACACTACTGTACATGAACACTGCACTGAGAGAGAGGGGTTAATACAGACACACTGACTGGACACTCCAGGACATGAACACTGCACTGAGAGAGAGGGGTTAATACAGACACACTGACTGGACACTTCAGTACATTAACACTGCACTGAGAGAGAGAGGGGTTCATACACACACACTGACTGGACACTACTGTACATGAACACTGCACTGAGAGAGAGGGGTTCATACACACACACTGACTGGACACTACTGTACATGAACACTGCACTGAGAGAGAGGGGTTAATACAGACACACTGACTGGACACTCCAGGACATGAACACTGCACTGAGAGAGAGGGGTTCATACAGACACACTGACTGGACACTCCAGTACATGAACACTGCACTGAGAGAGAGAGGGGTTCATACAGACACACTGACTGGACACTCCAGTACATGAACACTGCACTGAGAGAGAGAGGGGTTCATACAGACACACTGACTGGACACTTCAGTACATGAACACTGCACTGAGAGAGAGGGGTTCATACAGACACACTGGCTGACTGGACACTGCTGTACAATGCAGTACATTAACACTGCACAGAAGAGATAGTTACCGCCACGTCGATAAATAATCTGCCCACAAACATATTTCCAAGACTCCAAAGTCTCCTAAATTGGCTTTCACATGGAGAAAGTGTATCAATTGACGACATATTTCTGTCCACATTTAAAGAACAGCAATAACCTTAATGAGAATATAACCAGACCACAACTAGTTTAGTTCGCAGAAAAGAATCCCTCGGCAACATCACAAACATTTCCTGCTTTGCTCTGCATCTCTCCACTACAGATTCAACAGTGAGGAAGTTAAAAACACCGTTTTTAAACACAGACATTACTACATAAGTCATCGCACTTACCCGACGGCTCCGTTTCTTCATTTGTTTCTGCAGTGATTTCACAGGGAGGCATGAGTCCAACATGATCTGTCCCTCCCTGATCTCCTCCTGCTCCCGACTCCTTCTCCCACAGCTGCAGTCGCACTTTAAAGGTCTCGTTTTCCTTCATTCGCGTTATTTCTGTCCCGAAACTGTCCTCCACACACTGTGTGATATTAATCACGGCCCGACTCACCAGGATCTGGGAGACGCTGCGGAGTTTGTCTTGAAACTCGTTCTCAGAGTCAGACATCCTGTTTCGGAAAACTTCTGAAACTTCATACACGAACGATTTGAGCAAAACCTCCACGAAACAGTGAAGCTCGTTTTCCTGTTTCATTTGCGCGATTTCGGCACCGAAAACATTGTCGACAGACATGATTTTAATCAAGACTCGTCTCGCCAGAACCTGGGAGATCCGGCGGAGTTTTTCTTCAATCGCCTTCTCGGAATCATCTGTCCGGTTTCGGAAAACTTCCGAAACTTCATGCACGATCGATCTAAGCACAGTCTCCACGAAAGAGTGCGCCTCAGTTTCCATATTAAGCAACAGATTCTCCATTTTTTTCAGAGTCGATCTGAAAAACACAAACAATTCCTGCAGCTGCAGTGGCTGTAAACACGTAGGTTTGAACACAGAAAGCGAAACGTGGTCAAACAGAGGACTTCCGGGTTATCAGATGAACTTCCTTAGTGACCGTTGCTATAAACCACAAAAATAAATAATAATAAAATAATAATAAAAATCTGAAAAAAAAATAGTCCAGAATAGATGTTTGCGTTATATTATAGTGTAACGTATACGGTCGACATTTTTTTATTTTTATTAAATGTGTAAATAATTTACAAATACAACTAGAGGAGCAGAAACAGATACAAGAGAAAAAAAAACACGAACAGAAAAAAAAATTAACTGGCAGAGGTAACGAAGTAAATTATATTTTTTACATGTATCAAATGTTTTCCTTGCTTAAGCATTTTTTTCATTTTTATAGAATTTAAATAATATTTTAACTCCATCTGAAAAGTACTAAAAAGGGGAGTATTATTGGACCATTTTGATTTATGAATGTGAAATTTACTCAGAATGACTAATAAATTTGCTATAAATAATTTTTTTTAAAAAAAGTTATCTTACACAGAACAATATCAAAGTCCTTAAACCTAAAAAAAACACCTTTAAATGCCTACAAACAAAACTGCAAGTCCGTCCAAAACAACTTCACAAACACACACCTTACAAGTAAATGTACCAAAGATTCCCTTTCAACCCGACAAAAAACGCACAAATCATCCTGCTCATGCTTAAATTTAGACAGTACTTATTTAACTGGATAAAACCTATGAACAATTTTAAATTTTATCTTTTTAGCTTTATTTGTAATACAATATCCATCAGGAGTTATCCAAACTAACTTCCAATTTATATTTTCAAATATAAAAGATCAACTTGACACGCACACCTTTCCTGTATAAAATAAAAATCATCTCTCATTTTTTTTACAAAACAAATTGCTTTTCTTTTTACAACATTTCGAATACCGTTAATTTAATAGAAACATCTACCTTAATTTATTTTTTATTCCGCACATCTGCAGTCACTGTTTACATGTCTGCATTGTTTACTTGTACGTTGTCTACTGTTTGTACAGTATATTGTCTTGATGCACTGTCTGTACTTTGTGTAAAGTATCTATATCTATGCTCTCGCAGTCTCCTTCCTCACCGCTCCTGCTCGCTCGACACTCAGTCTCTATACCTGGGCTCGTTGAATCTCTGTCCAAGTCTTTTGGATCTTAATGACTATATGAACAAAAAATAATTTCAGGTTTCCAAATTTGACACCCACTCAATTCAGAGTGCACATGTTTCTTGTTACAGAGGGGAAAAAATGCACATGAAATTTCTCATGCTCACCTATAAGGCTCTGCATGGCTTGGCACCTCAGTACCTGTCTGAACTATTATCGCCCTACTCCCCACCTCGCAACCTTCTCTCTTCTAATTCTGCTCTCCTAACTGTTCCCCAAGCCCATCTACAGTCTGTGGGTGACAGGGCCTTCTCCTGTTATGCCCCCAAGCCCTGGAACTCTCTCCCCAAGGATATCACAGAGTCACCTTCTCTAAACTACTTCAAATCCAGACTCAAAACCTTTTTCTTCAGAAGAGCCTTTATTTAACTGTTCTTTACCCCTCTGCTCCTACTGTACTTAGTACCACCATCTACTGTCTCCTCTAACGTTTACTGAACTGGTTCCATTCTTCACCCCTCTGCTTTTCTTAGTACCACCATCCACGGTCTCCTCTATATATTGTAATTGTGTTTTATCTTGTGTATTTTTATTTATTGTTGTTGTCATTCTGTAAAGAGCTTTGAGAAGCCACCTTTTAAGGCGCTATCCCCATGTACCCCATGTATTAAGAAGACCCCCCTATTCCAGTATATTACCTGTAGTGTTATATTAAAAAAATCATTAAAAAATAAAGAAAACTTTCACAACCCAAAGCAAAGTTGTATGAGGTGAGGGGGGCTGTCTGCTGTGTAAAACACTTGGTTGTAGCATTGTGAATGTTGTGCTTCAAATGCTATTGAGTCATGAAGAGGACCTCCCTATCCCAGTGTATTGCGTGTCTAATAGGTGCCGTATTGAAAAAATCATAACAAAAACTGAAAGAGGTTTCACAACCCAAAGCAAGGCTGGGAAAGGTCAGAGGACCTGCTTAGTGTGTAAAACACTTACTTGCAGCATTGTGGGTGCTGTGGTTTAAATGCTATTGGCTTGTGAACAGCATCCCCCTATCCTAGTGCACAGTGCCACATTCAATAAAACCATGAGAAAAAGAGATTCACAACCCAAAGCTCTGCCAGTCTTCTGTGTAAACAATCATGGACATCATGATTTGAACATCATGGGTGCTGTTTTTAAAAAGCTGTTGAGTAAAGAATAGGAATTTTCCTGCAGAATGAAAACAGGAAATAAAGAAAGGGTTTCAGAAATAAAACAAAGCTTTATTCCCGTGCTGGGTAATTGGAAACTGCTGTTCTGCTTCCTATGGTCATATATGGGTTTTTCGCATGAAACTCTATTGAGCAGTATTTCTGCGTTGTGAACGTATGTATGTATACAGCGGTCCCCCAGTGTTCCAGATGGTGCGTACTGTAATTGCGCATCAATCAAAACCCCGACTGTCAGAAAAGGATAATTAGCTCACTGATATGTTTATGGAGGGGTTGTGAAAATTTTCAAAGTCGTGGTCTTTAAAATGCATTTGGTTTGAAGGCATTCTGTGTTATATGATATGTGATATGGCACAAGAATATTCGTGCGTGGGATAAAAAGACAAACTGAAGGCTGTGAGAACATTCACAATGTACTTTATACACAGAGCAATTGTATATACAAAGCCATTGTTTCATAAATCAAAATCGTTTTCGAACTTCAAGCTTACTTTACCCCGGTCAAAGTGATGAAGACACAGACATTTAATGAAAACGAATTTGATTCACTCAAGGCTCTGCTCTTTTGTTGTGATGTCATTTTAATTAATGTTAGCTGTGATTAGGTGTCGTTTTTGTCTCTTTTAACTTAAGAGTTAAAGAGTTTAAGAGTCTACTCCTTTCTTCCTGGTATAGAAATAACATGTTCCATGTTTACAACCACCACTATAAATTATTTGTTCAGCTCTAACACCTGTCTGCGTTGACAAGGCATCTCAAAATGACATATTAAATAAGAACACGATCCTTCTGGTTACCATTCCTGTGGTTGGAGCGTTGTTTCACCCTTTTTCGTTCTTCTACAATACTTACAGACAGGGCTTTATCACTGGAGTTGTACAGAAGAAGTGTGCATCGGTCCATGAAAATCATCAGTACTGCTGTTGTTCTATGCGTAGTTTAACCGAGAGCACTTAAAAGATGCAAAAAGCTTTCAAAGAAAACAGAATTGAAAGACAGTAGAGTAAGGAGGTAAAAAAGTACTCCCCCATCGAGGAATTAACCACCGTCGCCCGTGTGACTGGATATAAAAATAACTGATTTGTTTTTGCCCAGTCTCTGGAAGCTTCAATGCGATTATTTTTCCTTCCTTATTTCTTCATTCCCATGAATTTACAGGCATTGTCCGTAAGCACACACGACTGGGGATGTAGCTCAGTGGTAGAGTGCATGCTTCGCATGTATGAGGTCCCGGGTTCAATCCCTGGCATCTCCACGTGCTTTATATTATTGTGCTCACATCGCAATCTTCTGTTGAATGAGAACTCTTTGTCGGTGTTCATAGAGAGCCAGGTTTACACAATTAAGTTCAGTCACACACAAAGTGCTACAGTGTTGCTCTGCTGTTTTAGATGTACCTCCAAAGCATTTAGTTCTGTTAACTACAACAAATGATTTGAACAAATTTAACGTCATATTCAGGAAATCCAGAGAACGTCTCCACACTTGTCGTGGCTGTTGCAGAAAACACCTGTTGAATCTCACCCGGGATTTCCTGAGAAATCATTCAGCGAGCGAGTCCTCCCTCTGGACTCCCCACTGAGCTGAAAGCTGCACAAACTCCTCACTGCGTGCCTGTACTGTTACAGGTGCTCTCGTGTAGGTGTGGAGCACAGCCATAAGGACACTTTGAACTTTTTCCGTATGTGAAGGAAAAGGCAAAAGAGCATGAATAGTATTAATCGTTTAAAATATCCATGGTACAACTCGAGAAAGTACTGAAGGACTAAACAACGACTTTTGATGATTACAAAAGATTCAAGAAACACAACCATCCACACACGGGCTTGGATCCTGAACGCTTAAGTTAAGACAAAGCGAAGGATACGAACTGTAAACTCTCTTCACGTCTTACCGTTTGTGAAATAAAAAAAATTCTTACTTTCTTAATAATTTCTTACTGCTGATAGACGATTTTTTGCATTTTAACAAGATCACAATTACAAACATTTTGGGTTAAACTGTTATTCACACACTCTAACGAAGATAAACGTTAGTGTCTTCCGGTGTGTGAGCCCATTTCTAATAAGAATAAAAAATTATATAAAATATATTAAAGTTATATAAATTGAATTGTTCTACTTTTTATACTTACATAGTCTTATTAATATTTCAGTTAAATATTTTCTTCTGTAGTAATACTAGTCTCGATTTACAATTTTTGGACATTGTGCATCTTAAATAATTTTGTTATTAGTTTCGGTTTTGGAAAATCGCGCCCAGAAGCTACCAAAACTGATAATGTTCACAAGATGTGTAATGCAATAGCAGCCTTCTGGGTGAAAAACAAAAAGTATTTCTTGGTATGAATCCTAGCTCATTTATAGGCGGCATTCTAGGACTTCTCGCTTCAGAAATCCTGTCAACGCATCGTACGTTTCTACTCCATCAATATCAGCAGTGTTATCACTACCAAACGCTAAGAATAGATCCTGGCAATACTTCATGAGTATCTTCTTTGGAAAATTGTTTATTTTATTTTTTAAAAATATTTTCAATACCATCCAAAAAGTCGAAAGTTTCAATTGCATGCAACTGATGAGATCTCTCTTCGATGGAAGTTATAAGTACATCCAAAACACGTTTCTTGTGGATCCAGAAGAGGATCATTATGAGGCTCAAAACATGCCTGTCTCTTCTTTTTTTGAGGACGAATTGATTATTGAGGTGTAATCATTGGTTCAAAACCCAAATCATCTGCTATTGCTGTTGTTTCTTTGATAGTTTCTTCAAATCCTTCAATTGATCTTCGATATCGAGGGATAATATCATACAAGTTGTGGTTTTCTTTTAATCACCAATTTTATTAAAATTTCACCTTCTTTTACAGATGTCTTGCATGTATCACAAGATATAACAGTCCCCTTGCGTCCTCAGGTAAAATGTTTTAAAAAGTACAACAAAAGTACAATATACTAAACAGCATTTATGGTTACATGTATATTAAAATGAAGGTACATATACCGAGATATTAAAATACAATTGTACAGTCCAAACCTAATAATGCTTGTGAAGTTCTCCACCAAATCTGCACTGTAATTTTGAAGTATGATAGCTGAGAATGCAAGGTGAGTATGAAATTCAAATTAATTTCTTGGAAGCTGCTGATGTTGGTCGTTATTGAGCATTCCAGATCATATTCACTTAAGTACTAAATTGATTACTTCTTGTAGCTTGAAACGTGCACAATATTTGCATTTCTTGCAAATATCAAGATGTTTTAGGTGTTACTGAGAACAATAATCGAGTTTGAGCAGATATTATGCTTACATGGGAATCACAAGACGTGCTCCTCTAGGTGGGCTTGAACTACCAATCTTCCGTTTAAACCAATGTTTTGCCAAGTAATTTGAAGACCTAGATAAAGAAACGTGGTGCAGAATGAAGAAGCACGGACAGGGTTTGAACCCTCATAGCCCAGATGTTCACCTACTATACGATGTTAATGGAGGCATACATGGGATAGTTACTCCTGCTCCCAAACCAATATGCTGCAGTGATATATGATAATGGTTCTGTCACTGCTTGTGAGCCATGTGTTTCAGCTGTCAGCCTACTATACCATGTTCAACCAACGCTAGTAATATCACTGTTGTAATGTAGGAGCAAGAGAGGTGCAGTCGGTAGAGCTGGTTACCCTTAAGTTCAGAATTGTGGATTCAAGGGTCATTTGTGTCCTTTCTGATCCCTCTAATCTTTTAGTAGGACAGTGCAAGCAGGACGTGATAGCGTACAGTGACAACCCAATGTCTTATGTGCTTTGTGTAATTCGGCTTTCTTACCACTTTGGGGCTCGATTCAGATATCGTTGTTAAAGCAAGGGGCGAGCAAAGGCTTTCCTAAATCAAGGTTGGTCTGCTCACAAGTAAATATAAACACTTGAGCGTTTACTGTTTGAAGACCGCACTTTGTCAAAAATACTGCGGTTTCTTAATTTCACATAATGGTATTTAGATGGGGCAAAGTAGTGTAGCCCTTCTGCAACTTTGACTAGCGTTTGTTATTCGGTTTTGAGGTTTGAGGAGCGTAATGCAAATCGAGCTGGTGAATAGAAAATGAAACAGGAATCATTTCTTGGGCTAAGAAATCCAAGAAGCATGGAAACCCGTGGATTTTAACAGTACAGAACACTCACAAATAGCAGTGTTGCTGCTTTTATATTTCGGTCTTTGACTTTTGAATGCATACCTAACCGGAAATCTTTCTTCACTTACAGACAGCTCAAAAAGTTCTTAAGGCAGAAATCGTAGCCCATCTAAAAGTTCCTTTCTGCTAATCACATTTATCACAAGGAAATCACATTTTCCTGCCCATCATGTTCTTGAAAAGTGGTTTCTCTGTTTTCCTCCTATTGTCATTGTCAGCACAATAAGACAGGAACAATGCACAAAAAAATAAAAAAGTAGCTGTCAGAAGTGGGATTTAATCCTATGTTTCCATTCGGAGACCAGAACACCCAACCAAGATGAAAGACATCAGTTCTCAAGTCTGACACCTTAGACCACTCAGCCATCCTGACAAGCAATGACAAAAGCTGTGCTGAATTCACCAGTAGTTCACTAAACTGAGTTTCTTCCTTGAACAGATTTGCTTGTCTACAGAGTAAATTGCAAAGTCCAGGTGTGCAAAGCTCATGGAGACTTATTCACAAACACTTACTGCTGTAATAAATGCAAAAGGATCTTCCACAAAGTATTGGTTGGGGGGGTTCACCAGGGTGTTGTAGGTTTATTAGTTTCAATTATTTTTCCAAAATTTTTCCCTTGAATTTTGTTGGTTGCAAGGTCACATTAAGGATGGAAAGACATCTGACATGATTTATCTTGATTTCTGGGTTAACATCACAAAAACCTGCAATTTCAATAAGGGTGTGTAGACTTTTTATATCCACTGTACAGTCACGTCCTTTGTTAAGCACCATGGGGCAACCTAGTTATTGTGAAAGGCGCTATATAAAAATAAATTTAATTTAATTTAATTAATCCAGAGCATCAAGGCACTTTACAAAACATGCATAGAAAAGTAGAGTATAAATGTGTAAAACCGTAGTTTCTGAAGTAACTGCTTGGATAATCCAACCGCCACTGTTGTTACTGCTTCTGCTGCTAATACTACTACTGTTACTACTACTACCACCTGTTAGGAATCCCTGGTAGGAAGATACACGGATCCTGTGCAGACGCAGGCATGGGTGATAGATGAGGCAGGCGAACAAACCAAAACGAGAGGCAAGGTCGTAGTCAAAAGACGAAAGGCAAGTCGTAATCCAGGAAGTTCTCTGGTAGCAGACAGTCCGAGGCGAGAGGCGAGAGGCGAGGTGCAAAGTCGAAAAGGCAGAAGGGGAATCCAAAATCCAGAATAAACGTGGTACGGGGAAAAACGCCAGGTAGAGCTCTCAAGGAGTAGACTCAATACCGAGCAGTGGGAAACAGGTGAAGAGGGTATACGGATGCAGCCATTCAAAATGGGTGAGGTATTTCGCGGCATACCGCGACACGCCCACCGGGGTATCACGCGGTATCACGTGTGTCACGTGACTAACTATCCGGCGTCGCCTTGTAAAACCGCCAGGGGGAGCTTAACCTCTCATGTACAGCATTCGAGCCTTTAATTTTGAACTGTGTATTACAGCATGTTAATCATCAGTCATTCAAATGTTGGTATATTTTATGAAAGCAAGATTGCTCAGTTGGACAAAAGTACACAACCTACCTTTATCAGAAATATTTATGCATCAAAGCCTTTACTGAAGATATTACTAATAGTATTAATAATGGATGACTTTGGACAAGCTGTATACTCAAAGTATAATTTCTTTAGCACATTTGTACAAGCACTTGGAATCTGTCCAAGCCATACTTTGTCAGGCATTTTGTTTTACTTCAACGGGCATAAAAACTTCCTTACTTTTAACAGGGCGTTTCATAATTTCTAACTACGAAAATGATTTAAAATGCGACACCTATCATGAAAAGAAAAAAATACACACCAGTATTCCATTTCTCCCTAAACATTGTAAGCTTCGAAGTCTTTAACTAACGTGATACCGGAGTCAACAAGCATACTTTTAGAATTTGATTAAAAGGGAATATAATATGGAATCGCGTATCTCAAGAATTTAATAACGGTATGATTATATCCGTGTACTGCGGCAGGGCTGTGTAGGGCTGTTTCGCCTGCCTGCTTACGTGAGCTGTCTTGTAGCCTACTGGTCTAGGTGCGTGACTGCCAACTGACAGGTTGTGTGTTCGAATCCAGCTGGTGCTGGACCTCTCAGTTTTATTTATTTATTTTTTAATCGCGTAACATAAACATATTACCGTATGCAAACTGTACTGTATACAATATGTATATGTATATTTAATGTCTTAACTGTGCCCGTTTAAGTATTGAATATTCATATCTAATTTTACCACTGAAGGGAAATCTTAACATAAACATACAGTATATGGCTGGTCTCGGTACTTTAAAGAAAAAAATACACACCAGTATTCCATTTCTCCCTAAACATTGTAAGCTTCGAATGAAACCACTAAATAAAGACATAAATATAGAAATCTTAAGATTTGTTTTATTTAATGTTGGTAGCAGGATGAACTGTCAGAGTGTATATTTTGTCGCAAAGTTGCTACAAGATGTTAACAGTGAAAAAGGTATTTAGAAATGAGTTATTTCAAGATGAAAAAGAAAACATACACGAAACATGGTTTCATTACGACCAGAATCGGTCTTGAAATATTTTTAACTTGATTTACAGTATTTGAGAGGTATGTCTTAACACCGATACTACAGTGCTTAAGTACTGCTCACGTATATGTTTCTAGGTTTATATTATGCATTTCATACGGTCAAATTACTTTTGAGCAACTAATAAGAAGCGCGAAACGGTATGCGTTTTAGTTTCGTTTTGTGCTGGAACCCGTGGATTGATTAGAGATATCAAGTACATACAAGTCATTTTTTAAATGTTGTAGTTCGTCTTGAAAAAATGTTACGAGTACATCATCTATCAACAATTACACAGGTTCTGTTTCCATATTGCGGATTTTGGTTAGGTACAGTATTATCAAATCCAGTGGCGCTGTGTGTTACTTTACTGAGTCCCATGTCACATGGTCTGTGATTGAAACCTGTAAAACCGGTTTAATTCGTCACAGCCAGCACTCTTCAGGTGTGAGGGTCTTCTGCTCAGAATGAAACGCTAAAATGTTTGTGTATATTCTAATGGTAGTGGGGGCAGGGTGTGTGGGAACAGGTTTGGTTGAAATTGCATTGGAGATCTATGTTCTTCACACCTGAAACATTTTCTCTGAAAGGATTTTCTTCGCAGTTTAACCGATCTTGTTACAGCATGTTACAGTTTACTATTATTAACCATATTAATTTTAAGTGCTTAATGTAAAATCTTGTAAAAATATATTTTCATTGTTCAAATATACATTAATATACATTAAGTCTGACTATCATATAATAAGTTAAATACAAAACTAAAGAAAAAATAGGGTTAAATATAATTCAAAATATTTTGCTAACAATGTTAACTGTTTATGAATAATAAAATGTATTAACTAAGGAGTAGGATGGCACAGTTGTTAGTATGTTTTTTGTTTTGTTTCTTTTTCATAAATACAACAGTAGTACCTGATGTCTCAGTGGCTTTCAAAATTAAATTATGCATGCAAACCTGTGAACTAGAAAGATAACTAAGATTTTAATACTAATTAAATGACCCCGGGCACTTTCCACCCCCTCTACATTCTCAGAGTAGAACAGACTAACCTTCTAATGAAAGACGGTCCACCCCCTACGGACAGGAAAAGTGCCCACAGGCACTTAAACTTAATATGGTCAGTAACAGTAAACAGTAACATGGTAAGAAGGAGCACGTACAAACGTTTTCGAAATAACCACATGTAAGACTCTGATGCTTAAAATGTTTAGGGAGAAAGTGGAATACTGGTGTGTATTTTTTCTTTAAACTACCAATACCAGCCATAAACAGTCTGTAACGTAGGGATTTCTATATGTCTTTATTTAGTGTTTACATTAGTGACAAAGGCTAAACTTTTAGCTTCAGTAACGTGTACATATCTCCCCTTTTTATAAAACGACTTGGTTGAAAACTGTTCCAGAGCCACTGTTGTTTCATCAGTGAAAAGTACATCATGAAATGCCTCTCCCTGTTCAATTCACTGGAAAAAAAAAAAGGAGCATAAAGCTTCTGATGGTCATAAACGATATTCATTTAGGAGCAGCATCAGAGGTATGTTTTTAACTGCACTGCATTGGAGAGAATACCATAGTGTGTTTTTTTTTTACTCCCTGGCGGAAACTGGCTTCCAGAAGAATCAGTATGGCTCAGAGATTAAATAAAACTTCACAGACATTAACGAAGAGCATAACGCGTGTACTGTATACACTGCAAGTACAACCCAACTCTCTGCAGGAGTGCTGGCTGTGACGAATTGAACCGGTTTCACGGGTATTTTCAAAGTAGGAGGTGAGATTTCCAGCGAAAGACACCCCCCCCCCCTCAAAAACCCAGTAAATACAGTACTTACTAGTTAAAGGCTAGGCTCCCGACTACGGCGAAAGGAACCCTTCTTTCATTAGAAGACAATGAACATATTTTAGCCCTGAATGAATTAATAGCGAACATGGTTTACATAAAAGACATTTTTCCAAGAAAGTTTAGCCTTTGTCACTAATGAAACCACTAAATAAAGACATAAATATAAAAATCTTAAGATTTTTAAAATACATGACTTTGCTAAAATTTATTTGAAAATAAAAACAATTACAACCGCCAGGGGAGAGAGAGAACAGGGGAGGGATGTTTTGCATAAGGGGCGGGGCTATGGAAATTAGGTCTGTTTGGGAATGTGTAGTTACATGTTCTGGCTGTTTGTGAATTATCGTTGTTGAGTATGGAGTGTTGAGGTATTGATTTTGTGTAATGCTTTATGTTGAAAATTGAGGTGGATTTTGTTTATGATAAACAGGATAAACTGGGATGGGAGGAAGGTTTGGTTTTGCATAAGGGGCGGGATTATGATAATTGGAGGACTTTGCGAGAGTAAAATGGTTTGATTATTTGATTTTGTATTGTGGTTGTTATCTATGTTTTTGGTTGGTATTATGTTTATATGGTTGTTTTTGTTGGTTGGTTGTTATTATGGTTATTAATAATACGATCTATAGTTGAAATCTGAGCCTAAATAAAAAGAAAAAGCTAGTGATTAGGTTTATGAGCAATCTAATTACTTATTCGTTTAAAAAGCTATATAAAATAAAGTTTATTATTAATTTGCTGGACAGAGCGGTGAACATTATTATGCATAAGACAAAGATAACGATCCTGATCAGTTTAGAAATCTGTGTACGCTGTAAGGTTTTTACTTCTTAAACTTTTAAAATACACGTTTTGAATAGAAAGAAATCCTCTTCCTGGTACAGTATGTATAGCAAACCAGCACGTCTTTTTTCTCCAATCAGAGGGGTGTCAGATGGTGTCAGCCAATCACCATTCTGCGTTGGGTAGCAACGGGTGACTGTTCTCAGGCGGAAGATGTAAACAGCTTAATGTTCGTGTTAAATAATTTTTTTTAAATTAAAATTCATTCTATACAGCAATCGCATATTTGGGTACCGTTTCATAAAACTTTCATGCTTAAAATGTTTAGGGAGAAATGGAAGACTGGTGTGTATTTTTTCTTTAAAGTACCAAGACCAGCTATATACTGTATGTTTATGTTCCAAAATTAATATCGTTTATGGCCTTCACACGCGTTGCAGTATGCTCCTATTCTTTTTATGCTCAGCTACTAAGATTTCCCTTCAGTGGTAAAATTAGATATGAATATTCAATACTTAAACGGGCACAGTTAAGACATTAAATATACATATACATACTGTATACAGTACAGTTTACATACATACCAAGACCAGCCATACACAGTACAGTTTACATACATACAGTAATGTTTATGTTCCTAAATTAATATCGTTTATGACCTTCAGATGCGTTATGCTCCTCTTCTTTTTATGCTCAGCTACTAAAATTTCCCTTTAGTGGTAAAATCCATATAAATATTCAAAACTAAGCGGATTAAAATGTGCACAGTAAAGACATTAAATGATTAAATCTTTGCACTACCAACCAATGCACCACGAGTGCCCCTGTCGGTCATTTTGGCCAGCCAATCACTTGCCCTGCGGTACCCTCCGGTGCCCCGCGGTGGCTTGTGGGTAGGTTACCGTACCGCGGGTTTTTACCGCGCATTTTGAATGGCTGCATCTGTAAATAGCAGTGCGCACCGCACCGTGAGTGTGCGCAGGTGGTTTAACTCGTGCGGCGGCGTTTGTTAATAATCACCCGCTGCTGGGGCTGATTAGCTCGCTTACGATTTGATCTTGACTGCCTGGTGGTCGTGACACCACCATGACTTCAGATTCTAACACTAATCCTGATACTAATACTCCTGCTACTACTACTGCTGTCATTACTAGTAATAGTGATAATAACAGGGCACTCACAGATCTGTGGATGTGGGTCTGGACTCTAGAAAGTGGTTCCATTCGCAAACAGCTCTGGACCTCAACACCTGTTGATGGGTCACTTCTGTCAGACACACCAGTGGAGCCCAAGCCCACCTAAACACACACTCACACACACCGACAGATATACACCCACACATTTACACACATTATCACACACTGACAGACACACATCCAAACACTCACACACAGACACTACACAGACTCACAGACACACACATAGACACTACGAATACTTATAGACACACATCCACACACTCACAAACACTGACAGACACCACACACTCCTCACAAACACCACACACTCACAAACACATACGCTCATAACTACAAATACACTATAAATAACACTAATACAAATAACAATTATATCGCAACAGTAACACTATCACTAAGACTTACACTATCATCATCACTAACACTGACACAAAATACTACTACACTTATAATACTAATAATAACAGTAATGCTATCAATAAAACTAACATGACTACTAGTGTAAATAATCTAACCTTATCTCTATAATTATCACTAATATTAACAGGAATACTAGCATTAAAACAATCAGTAGCACTATCATCATTAATACTCACATGAACACTAGCATTAATGTTAAAACTACCGATTGTACTCACACTAATATTAACATGAAGACAATATTAGTATTAGTTGCTATCCGTGACGTCACACCGCTCTTTGTGACGAAGGCGAGACACCTAGCAGTGCACAGTGACGTTTCGCCTGTCGCCGTGGTTACCATACATATGATTTGTAAACAGTGGAAAAATGCATTTAAGCTTTTACTTACACAAATTTATCAACTTGGAATATAGTTTTTAAGAATTTATCAACTTGGAATATAATTTATAAGCTCTAGCATACAATTCCTAAACAATCATTTGAATAATAATTCTTTAATTTTGGATTGAACATTATTAACACTAAGGCGCTATTGAAATTGATCGATACAGGCTGTATTGACTGTTTTCTAGATATTTAAAACAGGGTCAAAACGGGCAAAGAATTAGTACTCACCAATCAGTTAAGTTAATCGATTATTCTACGGTTCTTCAGTTGAATTAATTGGTTGTCGATAGATAAGTGATCAATAAGTCTCCTCCGTGCTCTCCGCGCGCCTCCCGCGGTCTCGCTCTCTGATCCCGGCGCTCTGGTTGGTGTGACGTCACAGCGCTCTTTCTGACAGAGCAGAGCGCGTCTCCGCTGGAGGAGACTCCTGTCCGGAGACCGGGGGGCTTTTCTTACAGATATAACATCTCCAAAAATAAAGGCGATTCATAACACCTGGAAATGGAGAGCGACAAAACCGAGGAATACAATTTATGAAACAAAAAAAATAGTTTACTTCACAGACTAATGCGTTGTATAGCATACTCCCGTAGAGCAGAAGAGAAAGGGCACAAGTCCCTGTAATGAGCGCTTTTAAGCGTTTTACACGAATCTCCACAGAACAGAAGCCAGGAGGATCAGACTCCTGATCCTGGAGGTTGAAGAGCATCTCCTGGTTTTATTTCCACTCGAGCTCAGTTCCTCAGCCAGTTTGATGATTTAATTAACTGTATAACTGTTATCAGACTCTGTTTAACTGTATATTTATAGGACTCTCCGTGAGAGACCTGTGGGAGACGCTGTATCCCAGGGCTGGTGTGGAATCACACACAGAAAGGTCTTCTGTGTGATCTGAGTCCCACTGCTCAGAGGTACAGACTGGTCAACTGGTCACTATTGTAGACAAGACCATCAGTCTGCTGCTGCTGATAATCATATTACACTTATAAGAGTAGCAATACTGCTGTTCATTAAATCAGTAAAAATAATAATAATAGATAAACACATATTGCTCAATTGTCAGTCAAACACTTCTGACACTAAGAGGCTGTGAGGAAGGAGAAAAGGGGGAGATGTGACCTGAGTCCAGGCTGTTCTGTGTGATATTATTCATGTAGCAGCACTGATTGTCTGAATGTCCTCTGGTTCTGAATTGTCGGGATAAAGAGAAGGATGGAGATGAGCTTCTGTCTGTTCAGGAGGGAGGAGTTTTGGTCAAGTACTGAGGGACTCAGAGCTCTGTGTGTGAGTCTGAGCTGTGAATCTGACTGAGAGGAGATACTTTTTTTATTCTGCCTCTGAGAAGTCTTTTCCTTTGCCAAGCAATGTTCCATCCCCTTCAGATACTCTGCACAGACTGTCAGAGTGATAGGAGAGGAGAGAGAGAGATGGACAGATAAGAGCACACACTGCGAGAGAGACAGAAAGGGGGAGAGAGAGGAGAAGGAGCAGGAAGACAGTGCAGGTGTTCAACCACACTGTGACCACAGGAGACAGGAGGCTTTTCTCAGCTGCTGAGGAGCTCAGTGCTCATGGCCACTCAGGCTCAGAGGCTGGCAGCAGTCAGGTCTGAGAGCTTCTCCTCATACTGACACTGGGGCTCTGAGAGTCAGCCTCCATTCTGACAGGAACAGCCCGTCCTGTTCAGACCTGAGAGACACACTGAGAGAGCTGTGTGGGGAGAGGACCTGTCACCCTGTAGAGCTCTGAACACTGGACTCTCCTGTGTCTCCCTGTGCAGCAGTAGAGCTCTGAACACTGGGCTCTCCTGTGTCTCCCTGTGCAGCACTGGAGCTCTGAACACTGGACTCTCCTGTGTCTCCCTGTGCAGCACTAGAGCTCTGGATACTGGGCTCCCTGTGTGTCTCTCTGTACAGCTCAGCTCTCAGCTGCCTCATCACACTGACACCCACAGCCTCACAGTACAGCCTGGCTTCCTGTGCTGGAAGAGCTCGGAGGAGCACAAACCACAGACTCACTGCAGGGTCTGACCTGAGGCTCCAGTACAGCTCTGCCTTAAATCACCGCTGTATTAACAATTAACAAAAAATATGAAATTTTTTTATTTCATAATTTTGTTGCTTTTTCAAATTTGAAACTGACTCCTGCTCTGTGGCTCCTGCTGCTGCAGCTATTATGGTGAAGCTGTAACACAAGAACTCTGCTATATTGAACAGGAGAGTTTAAATACAGCATAACTGCTAATACTACTACTGCTATCACAACTGCTGCTGCCACTGATACTACTGCTACTACTAATATTTTACTGCTGCTCCTACTGCTGCTCCTACTACCTATAATAATAAAGAAGAGGATGTGAGCTGTGCCCTCACACTGTTCAGACTGGTGGTGTATCAGTGTATCAGTATCAGTTCAGCTCCACTGTGCTGTTAGAGAGTCTCAGTCATGCAGTTGGCTCCACACAGAGAGACACTGGGGCCACAGCTGGAGGGGTTGGAACATCTGTGTGGACTGGAGCTGCGCAGAGACAGACTCAGGGTCTAAGGGACTCAACTGGAAGAGCTGCTGTCCACCAGGCTCAGTACAGAGGGGACAATCATTGCTGAGCTTTTCTTTCTTTTTCATTTAAATTATTGATCACAGTCACAGGACAGCCAGTTCTTATTCAGTCCACCTTGTCTCCGTATTCCTGTGCTGACCTGAGTGACCTCACTGCCACCTTGAGCACAGGCTCTCCTCACACTGCCCTTGACCATGACCAGAAGACATTAGTGTCTGGAGACACAACAACTCTGTGAGTCACTGCAGGACACCAGTCATTGGACACTGCCTGACACAGACAGCAAGACAGGACCATATTCAGGACACCAGTCACTGGAGACTGCCTGACACAGACAGCAAGACAGGACCATATTCAGGACACCAGTCACTGGACACTGCCTTACACAAACAGCAAGACAGGACCATATTCAGGACACCAGTCACTGGACAATGCCTGACACAAACAGCAAGACAGGACCATATTCAGGACACCAGTCACTGGACACTGCCTTACACAGACAGAAAGACAGGACCACGTTCTAGACACTTCCTGATACAGACAGCAAGAATTACAGGACCATATATACATAATTGATTATCTTGATACTGATTTTCAATTATAATACTTGTCTAGAACTGCAAAGATTTTTTTTTGTTTAATATCTGATCTCTTCCTGCCCCTGTAGCACCTGCGGCCCTGCTGTCTGTATCTGTATCTGTGGTTCCTCCAGTGAGACACAGAGCTGCTCCTGTCTCTCCTCTCCTCCGCGCTGCTGGGAGTGTCTTCAGGGAGAGGAAACAGTGATGTGTCTCTGATATATATGGAGAAGACTGAAAGGGCCCTGTGTGATTGGCCGTCCCGCCTGTGTGAGAGGTTCCTGCTGTCAGTCTGAAAAGGCAGTGCTGTGTGTGATTGGCGGGGCGGGGGGCTGTGCTGTTACTGGGGGTCTGGGGTGTGGAGCAGCAGCTCAGTTGCCCTGTGGGCTCAGGGGTGAAGACAGGGGTCTCAGTTGCACTCTGTCCTGATGACAATGGAGAGCTGCCTGTCCATCTTCTCTCTCGCTGTCCTGGTGCTGCACAGCTCAGCCAGTAAGTGTCCAGTCTTCTCCTGTCCAGACAGACAACAACTGGAATTAAATTAATTAAATTGTAAATCTAATTCATGTAAATGGAGCAATAAGTGGGTTGAACAATTTTTGAATTTTTATTTAACATTCAGCTTTGTGGGTATTCATCAAAAATATTATAACCGTATTTTATCTTGTTCTGTAAGTAAGGAAATATAATTAGTTGTGTCTAAATATAATTAGTTGCTTTTAATTTTTATTGGATTTTATTAAAATATTCTTAAGATTTCTAAACATTATATAATAATAATGTTATAGATGGATAGAGCAGAAGCTGGCCATTATCACCCTCTATTGATAATTTGTGAAAACATGGAGGGTATAAAATCTTTAAAAAATTATTTAACTTACTCGTTACTGTAATAATAAACTTTATATATAAGTGATAATTTGAGTGATATGCTGTGACGTGAAAAAGTCTTCATTTACTCGAAAACAAAAAAAGTGTGAGCAATAAAACATGTTTCTAGAATAATATCATATTATACAGGATGATTCAGAAATACCCTGGGTTGTTTATTGTTTTATTGTGTTCAATTCTGACTCCTCTGTATTTTCTTATTACAGACTGGTGCATTAATAGAGATACACGTGTTTTTAAATAGTGAATTATTATTGAGACTGATATTAAATTATTACAGACTGATGTATTAAAAGATATACAGTAAATGTGTTATTACCACCTAAAGTGTTTATGCTAGAGAATTAAGACTGGAGTTTTAATGCTGCCATTATATCTTTGGTGTATTCAGAAAGTCCAGGTTTCTATCGTTAAGCTGTGTGATGTTCAGTTGCTGTGAAAACAAGTAGTTCCTCTAGGTGTTATGAGAATATGTGTTCCAATATGATAGAAAGTTATGAATGTGAATTCTTCATTTTAAAGACATACAATTACATTTTGAAAATGTAAAACATTTTCAGTCATAGGGCAATTAGCTCTTGTATTTTTATAGTGTGAAAATAAAATTTGTATACTGTATGTATAACCTGGTTCATAAAGACCAGGTTTGCTTGTTTTCACATTGAAAAGCACAGGCTGATAAAAGTTACATTCATTATTGGTTTATAAGCTATAAAATGAAAAATATTAACAAAATTGTGGAAATTCTTACTATTGTAGGTGTATTATTATTAACTGGGGTCTCATCAGAAACTGAGGTGTAACATTAATAATTTAACAACTACAAGACATTGTGGCATTACAGGAAGAATTAAAAAATGGTAGTTGTGCTTTGTGTTTATACAGGATTTGTCTATTATTTAACAGCTAAATAATTTAATTTGTGATTTTAGGTTAGTTATCTAATGACAGGTTTTTTTGTGAATTGTGAAGTTTTAATAAGAATGCTTTATTGTTTTTGACTACATTCAAAATCTGAAATTATTATCAAATGCAATTATATAAGTATGAGTAATACAAATTAAATATTTAATTACATGTTATCATACAAATGCAATATTTAAAAAATAATTCGTAATCACAGGACTCAAGTTTAGATTTTTGAGCAGTTGCTCAGGACAACATCATAATAAATGTATCTGTGCCTATATGTTAAACCTGTCTGGTATTTTTGAAAAATGTTGTTCTTTAATATAATTTAATCTGATGATCATGTGTTAAGTTTAGATGTTGGCAGGTAAAGGCTAGAAAATCATTGTCAACAATTCACATACAGACAATGGGAATATACACCTCACACACATTTCAGTACAACATGTGAAGTACCTGTCAGCCTCTGACCACTGTTGTGACCACTGGTCCCACTAACACAGAAACACTGGTCCCAGGACTTGGAAGCCACAGAGTTAGTACAGCCAATGTCCAGTATAGTGACCACAGTCTCCTGGAACCCAGGACCAGCCATCTGAGGTTCTACAGTCATTACAGCCACTGCCCGCCGTAGTGACCACAGCATGCAGAAGCGCTTTTCTGTTTAATTTAAAACTCAGCTTTATGGATATTCCTTAAAATTATAATTGATTTTATTCTGGTGCTATAAATAAGGAAAAATAATAAACAATTTGCAGTATTAACAAGAATTTCACCTCTACAATTAATCATAATATTAATTCAGTTTATATGTTTTTTTAACTATTTTCTATTAATGCTGTATTCATAGTTTTATATTCAGTTATACACTATTACACACAACACAGTCTAAGGATAATGTTTTTTAAGTACTAACAAATAATTATTATTACTATTAATATTGTAGATATTTAGCAACCTTATCACAAATGTTGTACAACTTGACAATCCCTTATCTATTACCATAATAATAAAATACAAAATTTTGGTTGTAATTTGGGTCATGTGCTAGGACTAGGAATTTTCCCATTTGCAAACAAAAAGGAATACAAATGTTTTAACAATAATACAACGTCTTCAAAATATTTACCAGGGGTTGTTTATTTCATGGTGCTCAATTCTGCCCTCTCTAACAGGTATAATAACAGACTAGTGTATTAACAGAGATCAGTGTGTTTTTAAACACTGTTGTATTGATCGGACTGATATTTTATTTTACACACTGATGAATTAATATGTTTTATTAAAGTAATTAACTGATGTGTTAGAGACAGAAAGGGGGAGAGAGAGGAGAAGGAGCAGGAAGACAGTGCAGGTGTTCAACCACACTGTGACCACAGGAGACAGGAGGCTTTTCTCAGCTGCTGAGGAGCTCAGTGCTCATGGCCACTCAGGCTCAGAGGCTGGCAGCAGTCAGGTCTGAGAGCTTCTCCTCATACTGACACTGGGGCTCTGAGAGTCAGCCTCCATTCTGACAGGAACAGCCCGTCCTGTTCAGACCTGAGAGACACACTGAGAGAGCTGTGTGGGGAGAGGACCTGTCACCCTGTAGAGCTCTGAACACTGGACTCTCCTGTGTCTCCCTGTGCAGCAGTAGAGCTCTGAACACTGGGCTCTCCTGTGTCTCCCTGTGCAGCACTGGAGCTCTGAACACTGGACTCTCCTGTGTCTCCCTGTGCAGCACTAGAGCTCTGGATACTGGGCTCCCTGTGTGTCTCTCTGTACAGCTCAGCTCTCAGCTGCCTCATCACACTGACACCCACAGCCTCACAGTACAGCCTGGCTTCCTGTGCTGGAAGAGCTCGGAGGAGCACAAACCACAGACTCACTGCAGGGTCTGACCTGAGGCTCCAGTACAGCTCTGCCTTAAATCACCGCTGTATTAACAATTAACAAAAAATATGAAATTTTTTTATTTCATAATTTTGTTGCTTTTTCAAATTTGAAACTGACTCCTGCTCTGTGGCTCCTGCTGCTGCAGCTATTATGGTGAAGCTGTAACACAAGAACTCTGCTATATTGAACAGGAGAGTTTAAATACAGCATAACTGCTAATACTACTACTGCTATCACAACTGCTGCTGCCACTGATACTACTGCTACTACTAATATTTTACTGCTGCTCCTACTGCTGCTCCTACTACCTATAATAATAAAGAAGAGGATGTGAGCTGTGCCCTCACACTGTTCAGACTGGTGGTGTATCAGTGTATCAGTATCAGTTCAGCTCCACTGTGCTGTTAGAGAGTCTCAGTCATGCAGTTGGCTCCACACAGAGAGACACTGGGGCCACAGCTGGAGGGGTTGGAACATCTGTGTGGACTGGAGCTGCGCAGAGACAGACTCAGGGTCTAAGGGACTCAACTGGAAGAGCTGCTGTCCACCAGGCTCAGTACAGAGGGGACAATCATTGCTGAGCTTTTCTTTCTTTTTCATTTAAATTATTGATCACAGTCACAGGACAGCCAGTTCTTATTCAGTCCACCTTGTCTCCGTATTCCTGTGCTGACCTGAGTGACCTCACTGCCACCTTGAGCACAGGCTCTCCTCACACTGCCCTTGACCATGACCAGAAGACATTAGTGTCTGGAGACACAACAACTCTGTGAGTCACTGCAGGACACCAGTCATTGGACACTGCCTGACACAGACAGCAAGACAGGACCATATTCAGGACACCAGTCACTGGAGACTGCCTGACACAGACAGCAAGACAGGACCATATTCAGGACACCAGTCACTGGACACTGCCTTACACAAACAGCAAGACAGGACCATATTCAGGACACCAGTCACTGGACAATGCCTGACACAAACAGCAAGACAGGACCATATTCAGGACACCAGTCACTGGACACTGCCTTACACAGACAGAAAGACAGGACCACGTTCTAGACACTTCCTGATACAGACAGCAAGAATTACAGGACCATATATACATAATTGATTATCTTGATACTGATTTTCAATTATAATACTTGTCTAGAACTGCAAAGATTTTTTTTTGTTTAATATCTGATCTCTTCCTGCCCCTGTAGCACCTGCGGCCCTGCTGTCTGTATCTGTATCTGTGGTTCCTCCAGTGAGACACAGAGCTGCTCCTGTCTCTCCTCTCCTCCGCGCTGCTGGGAGTGTCTTCAGGGAGAGGAAACAGTGATGTGTCTCTGATATATATGGAGAAGACTGAAAGGGCCCTGTGTGATTGGCCGTCCCGCCTGTGTGAGAGGTTCCTGCTGTCAGTCTGAAAAGGCAGTGCTGTGTGTGATTGGCGGGGCGGGGGGCTGTGCTGTTACTGGGGGTCTGGGGTGTGGAGCAGCAGCTCAGTTGCCCTGTGGGCTCAGGGGTGAAGACAGGGGTCTCAGTTGCACTCTGTCCTGATGACAATGGAGAGCTGCCTGTCCATCTTCTCTCTCGCTGTCCTGGTGCTGCACAGCTCAGCCAGTAAGTGTCCAGTCTTCTCCTGTCCAGACAGACAACAACTGGAATTAAATTAATTAAATTGTAAATCTAATTCATGTAAATGGAGCAATAAGTGGGTTGAACAATTTTTGAATTTTTATTTAACATTCAGCTTTGTGGGTATTCATCAAAAATATTATAACCGTATTTTATCTTGTTCTGTAAGTAAGGAAATATAATTAGTTGTGTCTAAATATAATTAGTTGCTTTTAATTTTTATTGGATTTTATTAAAATATTCTTAAGATTTCTAAACATTATATAATAATAATGTTATAGATGGATAGAGCAGAAGCTGGCCATTATCACCCTCTATTGATAATTTGTGAAAACATGGAGGGTATAAAATCTTTAAAAAATTATTTAACTTACTCGTTACTGTAATAATAAACTTTATATATAAGTGATAATTTGAGTGATATGCTGTGACGTGAAAAAGTCTTCATTTACTCGAAAACAAAAAAAGTGTGAGCAATAAAACATGTTTCTAGAATAATATCATATTATACAGGATGATTCAGAAATACCCTGGGTTGTTTATTGTTTTATTGTGTTCAATTCTGACTCCTCTGTATTTTCTTATTACAGACTGGTGCATTAATAGAGATACACGTGTTTTTAAATAGTGAATTATTATTGAGACTGATATTAAATTATTACAGACTGATGTATTAAAAGATATACAGTAAATGTGTTATTACCACCTAAAGTGTTTATGCTAGAGAATTAAGACTGGAGTTTTAATGCTGCCATTATATCTTTGGTGTATTCAGAAAGTCCAGGTTTCTATCGTTAAGCTGTGTGATGTTCAGTTGCTGTGAAAACAAGTAGTTCCTCTAGGTGTTATGAGAATATGTGTTCCAATATGATAGAAAGTTATGAATGTGAATTCTTCATTTTAAAGACATACAATTACATTTTGAAAATGTAAAACATTTTCAGTCATAGGGCAATTAGCTCTTGTATTTTTATAGTGTGAAAATAAAATTTGTATACTGTATGTATAACCTGGTTCATAAAGACCAGGTTTGCTTGTTTTCACATTGAAAAGCACAGGCTGATAAAAGTTACATTCATTATTGGTTTATAAGCTATAAAATGAAAAATATTAACAAAATTGTGGAAATTCTTACTATTGTAGGTGTATTATTATTAACTGGGGTCTCATCAGAAACTGAGGTGTAACATTAATAATTTAACAACTACAAGACATTGTGGCATTACAGGAAGAATTAAAAAATGGTAGTTGTGCTTTGTGTTTATACAGGATTTGTCTATTATTTAACAGCTAAATAATTTAATTTGTGATTTTAGGTTAGTTATCTAATGACAGGTTTTTTTGTGAATTGTGAAGTTTTAATAAGAATGCTTTATTGTTTTTGACTACATTCAAAATCTGAAATTATTATCAAATGCAATTATATAAGTATGAGTAATACAAATTAAATATTTAATTACATGTTATCATACAAATGCAATATTTAAAAAATAATTCGTAATCACAGGACTCAAGTTTAGATTTTTGAGCAGTTGCTCAGGACAACATCATAATAAATGTATCTGTGCCTATATGTTAAACCTGTCTGGTATTTTTGAAAAATGTTGTTCTTTAATATAATTTAATCTGATGATCATGTGTTAAGTTTAGATGTTGGCAGGTAAAGGCTAGAAAATCATTGTCAACAATTCACATACAGACAATGGGAATATACACCTCACACACATTTCAGTACAACATGTGAAGTACCTGTCAGCCTCTGACCACTGTTGTGACCACTGGTCCCACTAACACAGAAACACTGGTCCCAGGACTTGGAAGCCACAGAGTTAGTACAGCCAATGTCCAGTATAGTGACCACAGTCTCCTGGAACCCAGGACCAGCCATCTGAGGTTCTACAGTCATTACAGCCACTGCCCGCCGTAGTGACCACAGCATGCAGAAGCGCTTTTCTGTTTAATTTAAAACTCAGCTTTATGGATATTCCTTAAAATTATAATTGATTTTATTCTGGTGCTATAAATAAGGAAAAATAATAAACAATTTGCAGTATTAACAAGAATTTCACCTCTACAATTAATCATAATATTAATTCAGTTTATATGTTTTTTTAACTATTTTCTATTAATGCTGTATTCATAGTTTTATATTCAGTTATACACTATTACACACAACACAGTCTAAGGATAATGTTTTTTAAGTACTAACAAATAATTATTATTACTATTAATATTGTAGATATTTAGCAACCTTATCACAAATGTTGTACAACTTGACAATCCCTTATCTATTACCATAATAATAAAATACAAAATTTTGGTTGTAATTTGGGTCATGTGCTAGGACTAGGAATTTTCCCATTTGCAAACAAAAAGGAATACAAATGTTTTAACAATAATACAACGTCTTCAAAATATTTACCAGGGGTTGTTTATTTCATGGTGCTCAATTCTGCCCTCTCTAACAGGTATAATAACAGACTAGTGTATTAACAGAGATCAGTGTGTTTTTAAACACTGTTGTATTGATCGGACTGATATTTTATTTTACACACTGATGAATTAATATGTTTTATTAAAGTAATTAACTGATGTGTTATTAAACACAGTATTTTAGACTAATATTTTAACTGAGATAAGTGTGTTATTAAATACTAGAGTATTATTGAGACTCCAGTATTATTACTATTGATACATTTTATATTTACTGTATTATTCAAGTAACATTAATAATAATAACATTATAACATTATGGAAATGTTATTAAAAATAGAGTATTTTGAGAGAAGGTGACAATTTTAGTGCAAAGAACTATTACAGACAGGTGATCAGAGATAAAAGGATATTTAAGGCACGTTTCCGATTAACAAATAATATTAGTAACTATTGCAGGTGAATGTGCTAATACAAATAGGAGTACTGAAGGTAAATGTATTAGAATATTTTGGATCCATGGTTATTTTTGAGAATGATTACAGTAGTTTTAGATACTATGGTAATTATATTACAGAAGGATCTAACATTGTAACATGATTGAGGACAAGACATATAGTTGTGTTTATTTGTTATAACAGTCACATTCAGGTGGTAGGTATTTGTATTGCAGTGTGTTGTAGTTTTCTGACCTGAATCCATACTGGGTGCTTTTAGACAACAGTGTCCAGTTTCAGTAACAACACAGGAGTCCTGAGGCAAATCTTGTAGTTTATTCAACTTTAAACAAAAGTTTGGGATCTGTTCAGACTGGAGTCTATTATGTTGGAAGAAATGCGTATTTGACCCGGAAGTCCTTCATTTTGAAAAGATAAAGGTTTAATTCTTGTTCCATGTTTATTCTGCATTTGTCTGATACTTCACAGCTAAATGAATTGTTGTTTGTAAGTCTTAGATAACTAATGATAGGGATCATTTTTCTTACATCATGGAATTTTAAAAAAGAATGATTAATAAAAATAACCTGTGCACTGTGCTTTTAGAATATATTATTAAATGCAACTATAATTCAATCTGTGAATTATGGATTAAGATCTTGAGAGGTAAAAGCTAAAACACATTGTTCACATATATATCATGTTATCATAGTAAAAATCATATATGAATAAAAAGTAGTATTACAATGAATTGTAGTATATGATAGAAAAAAAATATTTCACACTCCAAACTGAAGGTGATTGAATATTTAATCAAAAAGAACAAATCTAGTTTATGTAAATGTGCCCTGGAAAAATAAGTATACACACTTCACGTACAGTCTGGGCTGGGACTGACTTGCGTCAGCAGCAACATTCCCTCGAGCGCTTACCCTGTCATTCAGACTGGGTCAGGACGTCTTTCAATTAAACCTTCAGTCTTTCATTCAGGCTCCCAGTCACACTAATCACCTCTTTATTTGAAACTGTTCAGAACACCGAATCTCCATCATTAGAGCCAAACCTTGTGAACCTAGCGATCGCATTCCTCTCATAGTCAAGTTTATCACTCGGTTATTTTAATTTCTCACTACTCCTGCTCTTCAATCCTGAAATATTTTCTCTGTTTTAATTCTTTCCTTTTCCTCGCTGACTCTCCAGCCTTTCTTTTGTTTATTTCAGCTGGGAGACGGGTGTCCCTCTTTATTGTTTCTTTCTGCTCACCTTTTTCATTCAGCCCAGCAGCCTGCATTCGATCTGTTACTCCCTGATCATTCAAACTCTGAAAGAGCTCAAAGTCCCGCGCCTGGGTTTCAATTATATCTCCTGCTGCAGATTTTCCATCTTTCTGCAGCATTACACTTCACATATTTCAGCACAAGTTGTGAAGCATCCATCTATTAAGAAAATATTTTTATTGATTCTGTTTTGGATTTTATAACTTATTTTCAAAGTAGACCATTAAAAAGACTTATCAGTGTTTAAATCAGTGTCTGATACAGACGTGTGGTCAGTGTGCACTGCTAAGTACATGTGGGGCCTGAGACCCAGATACACCAGATACACCAAACCTGATTTCAGTCATTCAGCCTTCTGACACCACAGCCACTGTCCACTGTACTGACCATAGCTTCCAGAAACCCAGAACACCGTCAGTACAGTCAATGTCCACTATACTGACCACAGCTCCCAGAAACACAGGAACATCGTCATTACAGTCACTGTTCACTGTACTAAACACAGCTTCTAGAAACACAGGAGCACAGTCATTACAGCTACTGACCACTATACTGACCACAGCTTCCAGAAACACAGGAACACACTCATTACACCCACTGTCCACTGTACTGACCACAGCTTCTAGAAACACAGCAACACAGTCATTGCAACCACTGACCACTTTACTGACCACAGCTTCTAGAAATTCAGGAAGACCGTTATTACAGCCACTGACCACTGTACTGACCACAGCTCCCAGAAACACAGGAACATCGTCATTACAACCACTGTCCACTCTGACCACAGCTTCTAGAAACACAGGAACACAGTCATTACAGCAACTGACCAATATACTGACCACAGCTTCTAGAAACTGAAGAACATAGTCTTTACAGCCACTGTCCACTATACTGACCACAGCTTCCTCAAACACAGGAAGACCATCATTACAGCCAACTGACCACTTCCAGAAACACAGGAGCACAATCATTTCAGCCACTGTACTGACCACAGCTTCCAGAAACACAGGAATTCAGTCATTACAGCCACAGTCCACTCTACTGACCACAACTCCCAGAAACACAGGAACACACTCATTACAGCCACTGTCCACTGTCCTGACCACATTTTCCAGAAACACAGAAACACCGTAATTACAGCTACTGACCACTATACTGACCACAGCTTCCAGAAACACAGGAACTGTCACGCCCTTTACAGCCAGAGGGCGCTCCTTCTCTGTCCTGTCCCTAGTTTCCGGTCTGCTGTCCTTCCTGTCCCTCTCTTTCCCTTGGGCTATATATTGCACGGGTCTTGCACTCTGTCCTCGCTCAGCATTGACATTCGGATGTCCTGAGACCGGCCTAGCACCAGGGCGCCCCACGTCCGCTCCCTGAGGGCATAGGTTTCTATACGGCATTCCTGAACTCTTTGCACTAATGAGCCCAGGCCTTTTTCCCATCTCGCTGCTACGCATATGGGTCTTTTTCCGCTCCCCTGCTCCCCACGGTTAGTCCCTTTGGACGTCCGTGACAGGAACACCATCATTACAGCCACTGACCACTGTACTGACCACAGCTCCCAGAAACCAAGGAACACTGTCATTACATCCACTGTCCACTGTACTGACCACAGCTTCCAGAAACACAGGAAGACCATCATTACAGCCACTGACCACTATACAGACCACATTTTCTAGAAACACAGGAACACAGTCATTACAACCACTGTCCACTTTACTGACCACAGCTTCTAGAAACACAGGAAGACCATCATTACAGCCACTGACCACTATACAGACCACATTTTCTAGAAACACAGGAACACCGTCATTACAGCCACTGTCCACTATACTGACCACAGCTTTTAGAAACACATGAGCACAGTCTTTACAGCCACTGTCCACTGTAGTAACCATAGCAGAACAGCCCTCTGCAGTCACACAGTGATATGGACAGAGAGATATATAACAGGATCTGGACACAGGTGTGTGGAGGGAGAGGTAAGATGGCTGCTGGTGGACTTCCTGTCACTCCACTGTCTCTTGTTCCCCATGGGAGAGACTAGCAATCCAATCAAACAGGTAAAACAAAATAAAAATTCCAGGTGTATTTCTAAAACTTCTTAATATAAAAATATCCTGTAGACATGGTGATAGGGATTGTTTCTCTCTCTCTCTGCAGGCAGTGCTGATGTGAGGCTGGTGAATGGTGCCAGTCCCTGTGAGGGCACAGTGGAGGTGTATCATGGTGGAGAGTGGGGGACAGTAATTCACTATGGTTGGGATCTGGATGATGCTGCAGTGGTGTGCAGACAGCTGGGCTGTGGATCTGCTGTTTCAGCACCAGGTTATGCTTACTTCGGACCAGGGTCTGGATCAGTCCTGCTAGATGAAGTTTCCTGCAGCAGCTCAGAGTCTGCACTGAGGGACTGTCGAAAACGTGGAGTGAAACAGAATGGCTACTCTCATGCCTATGATGCTGGAGTGAGGTGTTCAGGTAAGAAACAGAGACTCTCTCCAGTCTCCAGCTTGAGGACAATGAAAACTCCTCCACTGATCTAGAGTCCATCATCATGATCAATTAAATTAAAATTAAATTAATTAAAATCTAGTATTGATAATATGATGATAATAATAATTAAAAGCAATATATGTTATAAACATATTATATTAAATTTATATATTAATTTAAGTGTGTCTTGTTTCTGTGTTTCCTCTGTGTTTATGTAGCAGGACAACAGGGAGTGTCTTCCTGTAGCTCATCCTCTCTCTCCAGGCACTTCAGTGTTGTTCAGTGTTGTTCAGTTTAAACAGGCAGGCTGTGCTCAGTGAGTCTGTATCTACTTCACTTTGTCTTTACTGTTTTAGCACTGGTGAAGTGACAATCTACTGTGGTTCCACTGTGCTGTTGGGTGAAATGCCTTTTCATTTTCAGGTGTTTTAATGGTATGTTGGTGTCAGTGTCAGTGGATCTGGTCAGTCTCAGGTGTGTTTTAATGGTATGTTGGTGTCAGTGTCAGTGGATCTGGTCAGTTTCAGGTGTGTTTAAATGGTATGTTGGTGTCAGTGTCAGTGGATCTGGTCAGTTTCAGGTGTGTTTAAATGGTAGGTTGGTGTCAGTGTCAGTGGATCTGGTCAGTTTCAGGTGTGTTTAAATGGTATGTTGGTGTCAGTGTCAGTGGATCTGGTCAGTTTCAGGTGTCTTTAAATGGTATGTCGGTGTCAGTGTCAGTGGATCTGGTCAGTTTCAGGTGTGTTTTAATGGTATGTCGGTGTCAGTGTCAGTGGATCTGGTCAGTCTCAGGTGTGTTTAAATGGTATGTTGGTGTCAGTGTCAGTGGATCTGGTCAGTTTCAGGTGTGTTTTAATGGTATGTTGGTGTCAGTGTCAGTGGATCTGGTCAGTTTCAGGTGTGTTTAAATGGTATGTTGGTGTCAGTGTCAGTGGATCTGGTCAGTTTCAGGTGTGTTTAAATGGTGTGTTGGTGTCGGTGTCAGTGGATCTGGTCAGTCTCAGGTGTGTTTTAATGGTACATTGGTGTCAGTGTCAGTGGATATGGTCAGTCTCAGGTGTGTTTTAATGGTATGTTGGTGTCAGTGTCAGTGGATCTGGTCAGTCTCAGGTGTGTTTTAATGGTATGTTGGTGTCAGTGTCAGTGGATCTGGTCAGTTTCAGGTGTATTTAAATGGTGTGTTGGTGTCAGTGTCAGTGGATCTGGTCAGTCTCAGGTGTGTTTTAATGGTATGTTGGTGTCAGTGTCAGTGGATCTGGTCAGTCTCAGGTGTGTTTTAATGGTATGTTGGTGTCAGTGTCAGTGGATCTGGTCAGTCTCAGGTGTGTTTTAATGGTATGTTGGTGTCAGTGTCAGTGGATCTGGACAGTCTCAGGTGTCTTTTAATGGTCTTGTGGGGCTCAGTGCTGTAGTGGAGTTCAGCTGCACTACCAGCTGTCCAAAAGGCTGATCCTTGGTGGTGGAGTGACTGTCGGTCTGATTCTGATGAGCCCAGAATTTAAGAATTCAAGAAACCAATGCAGCTTTGGATATAAATAGAGAAGAAACAGTTCTGTTGGCTCATTTATGTAAATTAATGATTTCAGGTTTGATATTTCAGACTAGACCCCTAACATCTAAACTGCTCTGGCATATTTTGACTTCTTTAAGGCACTGGTGGTCATGTATTTTCTTGTGATGCACTGTAGCCTGTTACGATCCCTGCCTCCCGGCAACGGAGGAGGCAGAAGAAGGCGTAGCCTTACTTCATCAGTCTGCCTATCAGTTTACTTATTCACCACCACACCCCCGTCTCATCCTGTACTTAAACCCCTGTCTTTTCTTACCTCCTGGCTCAGTATTGGTTTTCCTTTCGAGTTTCCTAGTTGCGCTACTCCTTCTTCTGCTTTGTGTCTTTCTTGGTTTGCGGATTACGATTTTTCCCCCTTTGACGACGTTTTTTCGGATCACGGCTTGGCTTCGGTACTCACTCTCTGTTTTGAATCTCTGGCTTCCCCTGGACTCTCAGCTCGTTTCTTCGACTACGGCTTTCTTCGGATCACGGCTAGGCTTTATCAGCTCCTGCAAGTGGGTTCATTCACTGGTTTCGGTTTCTCTTACCGAATCCCTAACATAGCCAGGAGCTGACTGCTAGACCCAGCTGTGTGTACGTAAAGCTGAACTCCAACGTCATTCTCTGAGATCTGCTTTCATGTGGAGAAGCACAACCCTGGATGTGTCCAGAGCGTCTGTCAGTGCCCAGGTCAGACAGTCCTGCTCCAGCAGTGCCAGGCTGTGACAGTCCTGGTCTTGTCCTGAGTGTGTGTCAGTGCCCAGGTCAGACAGTCCTGCTCCAGCAGTGCCAGGCTGTGACAGTCCTGGTCTTGCCCAGAGTGTCTGTCAGTGCCCAGGTCAGACAGTCCTGCTCCACCAGTTCCAGGTTGTGACAGTCCTGGTCTTGTCCAGAGTGTCTGTCAGTGCCCAGGTCAGACAGTCCTGCCCCAGTAATGCCAGGTTGTGACAGTCCTGTTCACAGTTTTTGTCAGGGGGCAGGTCAGGCAGTCCAGCTGCAACAGTAGCTGGACTGGGTGTGATAGGCTTGGTTTTCTATAACCTCTGCACCACTTTGGACGTGACATCTAAAACAACTTTATTTTTTATATGTAAGTGTTCATTTCTGCTTTATATTGAAGGACATTGTTTAGTTCCCAGGTTTTCTTCAAGTTTATCAGGAAGCTTTGGGGTAGAATGTGTTCTTCATCTTGGTTCAGGGTCTCAGATATCTGCAGGTCAATTACTTGTGTTTCACAACCAAATTCCCACTTTGAAGCCCAGAGTTCTAGGATGTCAGCTCCTATGACACAGTGGGGTGTCCAGAGGGTCTGGTCATTTTACTTATTTTTCATTGATCTCTCAGTGTTTCTGTGGAAGTGACTTGATCTGCAGTGAATGTGTGCTTGATAAATTACAGATTAATTTTTAGCTGAGCAATTTCCCAAAATTCCAAAACAGTGTATAGTTTTAGTATTCTTTAGAATTCCTCACAATTTTGTTCAAATAATGAATACTCACTCTCTATTCCTGCTCTCTCTTCCTATCTTTTCTTATATTCAAGCATATCGAGTGGTCAGGGACAGTGATCTCTGTTATTGTTCTGATATTCCAGCTCATTGAGGGGTCAGAAAGGTCAGGGGCAGTGATCTCTGTTATTGTTCTGAAATTCCAGCTCATCGAGGGGTCAGAGTGGTTGGAGGCAGTGATCTCTGCTCTGGGAGACTGGAAGTGCAGCACGGAGAGACCTGGGGCTCAGTGTGTGACTCTGACTTTGACTGGCAGGACGCAGAAGTTGTCTGTCGAGAGCTGGACTGTGGGGTTCCCTCACAGGTGCTGAAGGGGGCTCATTTCGGGAAGGGGGAGGGACAGGTCTGGACAGAGGAGCTCCAGTGCCAGGGAAGTGAATCTCACCTGTCCTTCTGTCCAAAGTCCTCCACAAAGACACAGAGCTGCACCCATGAGAACGATGTGGGACTGGAGTGTTTTGGTAAGAGGGGGATAATTCATTTCATTTTGTTTTTAATGGAGCTCAAAACTGAAGCTTAGAAGAGAAACAGATAAGTGTTGTTATAACTCTGATTCAATACTGGGGGTTGGTGTTTAACCATGAAAACTCAATACGATGATCTTCTGATCAACAGTAACTTAATTAAACCATATATTACCAGCCTTGCTGATGAATAACGTATTTCAGATTGAATTGGATTGAACAGTAACACATTAGTGAGATACTTATATGACAGTAATTTAAAGCTTAGTATTGTAAGTATACTTGAAGATGCCATTGAGGGTAATTGCGGGTTGTTATGTTGTGAAGCTGGGCCTCTGCTCTCTCCCCTGTCCTATCTGCAGGATACACAGGGTTCAGGCTGGTGAATGGCTCTGACTCCTGCTCTGGCCGAGTGGAGTTACAGTGGCTCTTCAAGGACTGGGGGACAGTGTGTGACCTGTACTGGGACCTGAGAGACGCCACTGTTCTCTGCCAGCAGCTGGGCTGTGGGGAGGCTGTAGCAGCTCCAGGACAGGCCTGGTTTGGACAGGGCAGTGGACCAGTAAGGGCTGATGTGTTTGAGTGCCGGGGCAATGAGAGCCGTCTCTCACACTGTGCTGTCTCTACATGGGGGAGAGCAGTGTGCTCTCATGGACAGGACGCAGGAGTCATCTGCTCTGGTGAGAATTATGTTTAAAAATCATGTGCTTACACACAGCAGCACACTGTCTTCATGATTTACTGAATACCTGCTCTGTTACACGCTGCCAGTAAAAATATATTCCTTAAAGCATGTGAGCGTATTTGAATCATATCATATATAACTCAAATATTAACTAAAGGGGTAATCATTTTCATTGTCATTTTTTTTCAGATGATTAGGTACAACAATTCACTGTGGACAAAAATCTGTTTTACATTTATATTGAGATCACTGTCCTAAAAATGAAAGAAAGTACTGGATCTCAGTATCCCGTAATTAACACCTGAACTGTTTAATTAGTTTAATTAATGGAGCCCTATTTAACAGGAGGCTGAAAAGAAAGTGAGTCTCAGAAAGTCAATAATTACAGATGTTATGTACAGTTGAGCCCCACACACAGCTGACCCTGCACTGGTGAAACATCACTCCTGTGGACAGAAATGAGCTCCTTTCTTCTGTTTTACAGACTCAAATATGACCAGAGATTCACCTGGAGCAGGTAAAGAGAGATTGAAGACTGTCTTAATCACATCAGTGCTGTTTTAATTCTAGTTTCATTTCTGGTGCTAAACTGCACCTCTCACACACGGTTCACAGTCTGTTTTCTCTCTCTCTGTTTGTTTCACAGGTTTCCCTTCTTCAGCTGTTCCCTTTTCCAAAACACCAGGTATGAATTAGCCCCTGTTCTGTATCTCCAGGGCTCTCAGTGTGTGTTGATGTCTCTGTTGCTCAGTGGAATCCCAGATCAGTCAGTGAGGCAACAGCTGTGTGTGTGCAGTTTTTCTGTGTGTCACAAACACACTAGGGTCTTTGGGATCTACACCAAACGCATCTATCTGAATACTGCAATTTGTCACTGGTGGAGCTATTGTCTCTGTGCCCAGCAGTGGGTCAGAAAAGTAACTTATCTGGTATACTGCTTATGAACAATCTGTTACAATAAGTATATATTAAATTAATCAAAAGTCAAGAAACATTGTACTTGAACTGTATCTGCTGTGCCTAGTGGGCCGAGATAATCTTCAACTTGTAACAGCAGGTCATGGTGATCTCTTAGTACTGCACTGACCTCTGACCCCTAACCTCTAATTCTCTGCTCCTAGATCAGCTGTCCCTCAGGCTGGTTGGTGCAGGAGGTGACTGTGCTGGGAGGCTGGAGTTATATCACAATGGTTCCTGGGGGACAGTCTGCGATGACTCCTGGGACCTGGCAGACTCTCAGGTGGTATGCAGACAGCACCAGTGTGGGATGGCCCTCAGTGCCCCAGTGCCGGCCTCCTTCAGCCAGGGAACTGGACCCATCTGGCTGGACGAGGTGGGCTGTCTGGGGAACGAGTCGTCTCTGTGGGAGTGTCCCTCAGCAGGGTGGGGACGGCATGACTGTGGACACAAGGAGGATGTGAGAATCCTGTGTTCAGGTAGGGGAGATAATTAAAATTACAATGATTCAGATTCTTTAATCCCACATTGTGGATATGGCTTGCATCTAGAGTGCCTAAATATGTTTGACTTGTGAGAATGTGAGAATCTTGTGTTCAGTAAGTTAACTAAATAAAATAATCCACATACGGGAATTCCACATTGTGGATATGGTTTGCATCTGGAGTGCTTAAATGCATCTTGTTGAGGAAAAGACTGAGCTGGATGCAGAATTAATTTTAAAATAAATATTTATATTTATGATACAGTTGTGAATGCACATATTCACATCCCAGCAAAAATAAATAAAGAGAGAAAGAAACTCAAGAGAAATTCCCCTCCACTAGTGAATGGGGATATATTCATCTCAGTCCTCCAGTAAAATCTAGGGTCCAAACTTTAAACTTCTCACATCAATAACACCTGTTGTCTGTTTGGGTGTATTTGTCTTGGCCATTATCTTTCATGATTTTCTGCCTCAAATGTTTCATTTTGATTTGTTCCAAGAATGGCTTCTGGTCAGATCCTGATGACCCACACAGTGTTAAATGTCACCCTGAGCCACGTTTTCTCCATTCATAACGCTGCACCGCTCATCCTGAGCCAAGAGTTCTACTTTCATGCCTCAGTCTCTTAGTTGTGCTGCTGCTGAATAGCCAAGTTGATCAGAATGATGTTTTGGGTCAGAACCTGATCATGTAATGGGATTTTAAAGTTCTGTGTGATGCACTGTCCAGATTCTGAATGAACAGAACCACACAGTCCTGCCTGTCACCTTTATGTCAACTGTGTTATTGTACAGCTGTCATTGTTTCATTACATGTTCATTTCATTTCATTGCTAGTTGTTTCTTTCCAGTTCAGAATGGAACGTTGGGCTGTCTTGTCAGGGTTTGTTGCCTTTGACTTTCCCTGCTGTCTTGACAGATCACACTCTCTTGAGGCTGTCTGCAGGCTGTTCAGGACAGGCAGAGGTTTACTACAATGGCACCTGGGGCAGTGTGTGTCAGAACGGCATGACTGACTCCACAGCTGCAGTGATCTGTAAACAGCTGGGCTGTGGAGACAAGGGCACCATCAGAGAGACAAACTCCAGGCTGAGCCCAGATCCCAAATGGCTGGACTTTGTCTCCTGTCGCAAACACGACTCCACCCTGTGGCAGTGTCCCTCCTCCCCCTGGGGTCAGAATGACTGCACAGACCGAGAAGTGGCTAACATCACCTGCTCAGGTACAGAGGGAAGAGTAATGCTCTGTAAATTAGTGTTTTGCCATATTCAGAACAGACAAAAGCTTTAAACTGAATTCTTAGTAATTTATATCCAAACATGTATAAAATTAAATAAGTATTATTAATCTTTGAAGGTCCTAGAAAAGAAGCTGACAGAAGCACTCCAGCCCCTCAGGAAGAGCAGCCTCAGCTGTACTGCCCAGGTGAGTTCAGTGTGTAAAACAGTCAGAGACACTGCAGCCCTGAGCTGAGGAACAGTAACCATACAGCTCTCTTCTAGAGCGACTCAGTACCTCACTGATCTCTACTACAGTCACTGAGCTGAAGACACTCAGTAACCTCTCTGCTCTCGTCTACAGTCACAGATCTAATGACACTCAGTAACCTCACTGTTGTCTTTCAGTCCCATTGGCTCTGCGCCTGGTTGGAGGCACTAACTGCTCTGGCCGGGTGGAGTTGCGGTATGAGGGCTCCTGGGGGACAGTCTGTGACGACTCCTGGGACCTGCAGGATGCCCAGGTGGTCTGCAGACAGCTGGGCTGTGGGGACGCAGTGAGCGCACCAGTAGAGGCCTCATTCGGACCAGGAAACGGCGCCATCTGGCTGGACGAGGTGAACTGCACAGGCAGTGAACTTCACCTGTGGGACTGCTGTCACTCTGGACTGAATCAGAGCGACTGTCGACACAAGGAGGATGCAGGGGTTACCTGTACAGGTGAGGAGAGTCTTAGAACTGTAGATGAACAAGGTAGCAGATCAATGGAGAAGTTAGACTGATGTTACCCATACTCTATCACTGCTTAATATCTAACTGAACCAACTAAGATCATCAGTCACAAGATTGGGATGTTTTGTAGCCCTGTGTATGAACAACACTAGGCTTTAATTCCGAACAAGATACCATTCATCCAGCAATCCTAGATTTGACCTCAAGGAACAAATGTAAAGATTTTATTTTTAAGACCACTGTGGATTCAACCTGCTGTAAAACCAAAGGCAAAATAATGACAGTTCTCCTATCTCTTTTACAGGTTTGTCAGAGACAACAGCCAGTCCAGCAACAGCTACAGGTGAACAGAAATCTTCCTTGTCATTGATAACTCCTGTCTTTCTGTCTCTTCAGATTCCCAGTGTAGCTGTAGTGTCTCCTCTCTTCCTTAAGTGTGAAGATCAGTGTCTCTTCAGATTCCCAGTGTTGTTGTAGTGTCTCCTCTCCTCTCTCAGAGTGAAGATCAGTGTTTTCAGATTTCCAGTGTAGATCTTGTGCTAGTGTCCTCTCTTTCCTCACTGATTTAATGACAGTCCTGATGGGTTAGATTGGGAATCCTTAACTATTCTTCATTGATCTTGGGTTCACCCTGAAGCCATGATAGCCACATATCGGAACAGGAGGAGAACAGGACATGTGTCGACATGTATATGAGCCCAAGAGCACCTCTCCCGATCCCTGTTCATCCATTGTCTCCCCCTCTCTCAGGCAGAACCAGGACAACACCCCAGACACAGCCACTGGGAGGCCTGTCTGCCTCGCCCCTGGTCCTCCTGCTGCTGGGGGCTCTGCTCTTCGTGGTGCTGGCCCTGTTAGTGGGGCAGCTGATCCAGAACAGGAATCTGAGGAAAGGTAGGGAGGGAAGTCTCCATCCACATAGTGACCTCTAGTGGTCAGTTCTGTCACTCACATGGAACTTATATTTACATAATTACCTTGAGAAATAAACCTGGTAGAGAAAACCATTTAAAGTATAAAAAAGATTATCAACAATTACAGATGGGGATATCAGGAAATTTGCAAATCCAGAAGCATAACATTTATGTGCTGTAATGTCCAAAGAAGGTTTAGTAGTCAATGTTTGATCTTGTACTCCTCTCCCTGCATGTTAACCCTGAGTGTGTTTTCTCACACAGCCCTATCTAAGGGAGCACTCGCCCCCTATCATGATGCCGTTTACGAGGAAATAGAGTACAAACTGGCCAGAGAGGGAACCTACAGCGCCCCCAGGAGAGGTGAGTGGAGAGAGTCTTCAGGAGTGATTAGTCTCCATCTTCTGAGGAAGATCTGAGGACTTAACACTTGTAGAAAATCTCACCATACTGGTTTTAAATCTTTAGAGTTTTCTTTCTCAACTGCTGTCAAAGTAAGTGAAGAAAAGCATCATAAACTCTGTGTTTCTGTTGACAACCTGGCTTCTCTCCCAGTAAGAGACAGTGCTGACTGACTGTAGGATTTTTTTTCTCAACTGGTGTCAAAGTAACTGACACCACAGTTCACAGTTCCTGATCTGCCTTATACACACAAACTCTGAGATACTGTTCACACCCTGGCTTCTTCCACAGCCAGTGGAAGACAATGAGTCTGCTGTCTGACTGCAGGTAATATTGATCTGTCCTCCTGTTCACAGGGAGATTCCTCTCTGACGAGCTGCCCTCTGGATACGATGATGTGGAGGACAGTGAGGGAGACCCAGTACCAGGTGAGGGGAGGTGGAGTCAGGGGGCTCAGTGTGGGAGTGAGGAGGTCTTCAGTCCAGTACTCACTCTCACCTCAAACCAGGATGCCATTTAGAGAACTTATGTAGAAAATCCTGAATTATATAAATATAACCACACGTGTTTCTTCAGTGTTGCCTCACACTAGCCTTATCTCAGCAAAACTAGACCTGGTCAATTCTGGGGTGGTAAACAGGGTGCTGCTCTAATTGGTTTTGATAGAAAAGGAGACTGCGGAAAAGCATGCTGTAAAAACTGCCTTTCAGATCAGATAAATCAGCAACCCTAGAGTTTTGGCTTAACTATACACCACAAAACATTTAAAATCACACTTTCCAATTACTTTGCAGCTCTATGGTCAAAGTAAGTCTGAGTCCTGAAGTGTAAATTCTCTGTCTCTCTGTGTGGTTCAGGAGACTCGATAACCTCTCTGAAAGAAGAGATCCCAGAGTACTATGATGATGCTGTAACTGTACCTCAGAGTCCAGATGCCTTGTCAGGTGGGTAATTTCAGTCCAATCACATGGGGAAACTCTGCACCAATCCCACAGAGTCTGAATCTCTCTACTCTTTCTTGGATCTCAGCCTCTGAATACAGAGTCTGTACTATTCTCTACCAGTTACATGAATCTGACTCTCTCTCTGTGATCTAAGCCCTGATCACTCAGTCTGGGTCACTGCTGACAGTGTCCGGCTCCTCTTCAGTATCTCATAGGGTTCACATCACCACCCTCTCTGTCCAAATACAGCCAAACTTTCTCTGCCCTGTTTTCCTTCAACATCTTATTTGAAAATCTAGGAATTGTTTTACATTTATTACAGTTGTGAATAGGACTGGAAATCAGGTTCCCCCTGATCTCCTGTGCTAAGAGCCTGGAGTTTTAGATCCTGTGTGATGTTCAGTTAATCAGTGTGTTCTGACGAGCTCCAGCAGTCCTGTGCTCTAGATAACTCAGTGTGCTGATGTGTGACAGTGAAGCTGTGCTCTGTGTGCTTTAGGAAAGCTGATGTCCTCTGTGAAAGAAGAGGCCCCTGAGTACTATGATGATGCCATCACTGTGCCCCAGAGTCCAGACACTGTGTCAGGTGAGTTATTATAAATAAGACTAAGGAGTACCCCCTGTACCAGCCCACAGTACCCTTTGTCATTAGAAATTAGTCTCAACCTAATTTCATATCTGCAAATAAACACTACCTAGAAGAGAAAAGGTCTCTGACAGGCCAGTCTGTCAGAATGACAGAGCCATTCCTGACCTGCTCTTCTGTTCACAGGGAGACTCCTCTCTGATGAGACACCTTCTGGGTACAGTGATGTGTTCAGCAGTGAGGAAGACCCCACTTCAGGTAAAAGGGGCTACAGCCAGGGGGCTCGGTGTGGGTTAGGTAGTTCAGGGATGGGAAAGATAACCTCCAGTAATCCATCTCTGTTGCACTGTCATCCAAGACAGGGGGGAATCAGGCATTTTGCAGTAGCGGTAGCTTCACTCTGTCATGTCCTACAAGGATCAATAACAGCCAATAAAGGCTGAGTGACCTGAATTGTACAAAGTTAGATCACAAAGATCAGAGTGTCACTGATACCCACCTACTCACACCCAGCCAATCAGATTTAAATTGATTTAAATTTATCAGCAGCTGATTAATGATGAGGGAATGAGGTCTGGGCAGAACAAAGCTTTAGATTCCCCAAGACCAGGAATTCTGTTCTCTGACTGCAGAGAGAATTACTAGGCTCAGAAATTACTAGGTCTTCCTCACTGTGGTTTTAGAGCATTGATACTTCATAAGTATAAGTGAATTCTACACTGAATCATCAATTCTTCCAAGAAGATACAATTTAATTAAAAAAACCTATTAAATGCTTTTGAGTACAATATTGTAACATCTATTCTGTATACTATAACTGTTAGCCCACTAATAGCCATTGATATCAAAGCAGAGTACTTCTCAGATACAGTATGTTTATTATGCAAATTATGATTATATCAATAAATTGTATATTGTCTGGTTAGAATACATGTGTGAGACTATAGATTATTATGTTTGATTAGTTCCTAAAAGTCTACAAGTACTCTCAAAATATACTGCTATAATTTCTGATTGTTACAGAAAATTAAAATCCCCATTCACTACACTATTGTGACTATGTAAGTGTTTTAAAAAATCTAGGTACACCTGGGTAATGTCATCAATTCCAATTCCAATTACAGTACATGGCTAGGGGCTGCAAAGCAAGGAGATGTTTGCTGAGATGCTGAGGTGTGAGATTCAGAGATCAAAGCAACCATAAAGTTCTGGGTAAATGATTGTCAATCAACTGTCCAGGAATGATAGAAGGCGAGAGCTACTTCTTGCTTCTACTACTTGTCCAGATCAACTGGAAAGATCAGACTGGAGTTTAGTCTTTGACCCTCATAAAGAGAGCTTGCCTTTCTGTTGTTTTTAGAAACTTTTATTTCTTTTTTAGAGAATCCCTTAGTTAAAGAGTGCCTCTCCTGGCTAGTGGGAGCATCTTTAGAACAGGGAGATAGGTTCCCATTCATTTTGTAACAATTGGGTTCACAAATAGAGATTTTACTGTAGGTTGTAATGTCTTAGGTTTAGAAGGTTTGGTTTCTCTTTCTTTTATATAGGTGTTCTGTAAAAGCTGAATACTTGGTAGCAGTTTGAGAATTTTCTGGGTGGTTAGGATGTAGGTGTCTAAAACACCTTGTTCGCAAATTTGTAATTGCATGCTGTATATTTATGTTGTGTGTAATTTCGTGTGTGTAGTGTTGTTAATAACAAATATTTAACTAATTGTACTTTTTTCAATAAAGCTGTTCCAAAGAACAAATCTCTTATGTGCCTTTAACTATACCAAATGCTTGGGTATATTGTTGGCAAAATCTTTAAAAGTTGGGGGTTATGATTAATTTATTTTTTAATTTATCTACTCAGTCATTTTTGATATTCACAATTTTCATAATCCTAATATGTAACAATATTATTTCAATAACTGGCTCATTTGACAAATCATGACAAGTCTGTCTCTCTGTCAGGTGTCCTCCAGCCTGGCCCTGGAGTGGACAGGGTCCTGCCCACACTGCCCTCTGAAGAAGGAGCCCCTGCCCCTGACAGGACTGACTACGATGATGTTGGGGACAAGTTTCAGGGAGAGGATGGGTGCTGTGAGACTGACAGGGCTGTCTGAGAGAAGCTCCTCCTGCAGGTCTAGACACAGAAGAGCTTCACCAACAGAGTCACAGTCTTACAACAGTTCTGAGCACTGACACTGTCTGTGACCTGAGTCCACTTCACTCCACTGCTTCTACACTGACACTGTCTGTCACCTGAGAGCTCTGACCAGTGAGTCACTGTCCTCATTGACTTTGTCTACAGGACCTGCAGTTTGTGTTTTAAAACAGGGAGACCTTAAAGTTCCCTATTCCATTCAGTCTTTGTTTCTTGTACAATATGATATGTTTCTGAAATAAAACTATTAATTGATATAGAATTCTGAATGTAAGATTTCTGATGTGCAGAAATGTATAGACATTTTCTTAACGTTTCCTTTTTAAAAATAAACTTTTTAAAACCATTTTGTCATTCATTTGTAATTTCTTAATTTTGTACAATTAAAGACTTTTAATTAAATATATAAGGAACCTTTGGCCACTCACAATGATAAAATCAACCCCAGAAGGAGAGAATGCCTAGATGTTTGTGATCAATTCATAAGTATGATTTAATCCACACAAGGAACAAAAGGCACTGTCGACAGAACCAGATACAACACAACCAAAGAGACAACCTGGCTGTTATTTACATTCCCTTCAAATCAAAAGGTTAAGATAGATAGATACTTTATTGATCCCATGAGAAGAAATTGCATCTATCTATCTAAGACTCCTTGTCCTGCCTTCAGGAGCTGCTCAATTTAAAACGCAGCATCCCACAGCACTAGAGACACTCCAATATTCACTTTATACTGCACCTCAAACCATAGGTATTTTATAGCACCCAGATTGACCAGTACAGAGCACTAGATACAGTAAAACATCTTCATATTGAAAGAAATGTGAGTGTTTTGCACATTTCAAGCTACAACAAGTAAACATTTGAGTACCTAAGTCAATATACCTGGAATGATCAATAATGAACAACATCGGCAACTTCCAAGAAAATCATTTTCACTCATTGAATTTGATCTTCATACTCACCTTGCATTCTCAGCTATAATACTTCAAAATTACACTGCAGATTTGGTGGAAAACTTCACAAATCTGTACAATTGTATTTTAATATCTTGGTATATGTACCTTCATTTTAATATACATGTAAGCATAAATGCTGTTCAGTATATTGTACTTTTGTTGTACTTTTTAAAACATTTTACCTGAAGATGCAAGGACTGTTATATCTTGTGATACATGCAAGACATCTGTAAAAGAAGATGACATTTTAATAAAATTGGTGATTAAAAGAAAACCACAACTTGTATGATATTATCCCTCGATATGGAAGATCAGTTGAAGGATTTGAAGAAACTATCAAAGAAACAACAGCGATACCAGATGATTTGGGTTTTGAACCAATGATTACACCTCAATAATCAATTCGTCCTCAAAAAAAGAAGAGACAGGCATGTTTTGAGCCTCATAATGATCCTCTTCTGGATCCACAAGAAACGTGTTTTTTTATGTACTTATAACTTCCATCGAAGAGAGATCTCATCAGTTGCATGCAATTGAAACTTTTGACTTTTTGGATGGTATTGAAAATATTTGTTTTAAATAAAATAAACAATTTTCCAACGAAGATCTCACGAAGGATTGCCAGGATCTATTCTTAGCGTTTGGTAGTGATAACACTGCTGATATTGATGGAGTAGAAACGTACGAGTGGAGTAGAAACGTACGATGCGTTGACAGGATTTCTGAAGCGAGAAGTCCTAGAATGCCGCCTATAAATGAGCTAGGATTCATACCAAGAAATACTTTTTGTTTTCCACCCAGAAGGCTGCTATTGCATTACACATCTTGTGAACACTACCAGTTTTGGTAGCTTCTAGGCGCGATTTTCCAAAACCGAAACTAATAACAAAATTATTTAAGATGCACAATGTCCAAAAATTGTAAATCGAGACTAGTATTACTACAGAAGAAAATATTTAACTGAAATATTAATAAGACTATGTAAGTATAAAAAGTAGAACAATTCAATTTATATAACTTATTTTTTATTCTTATTAGAAATGGGCTCACACACCGGAAGACACTAACGTTTATCTTCGTTAGAGTGTGTGAATAACAGTTTAATTTTGTTAAAATGCAATAAATCGTCTATCAGCAGTAAGAAATTATTAAGAAAGTAAGATTTTTTTTTATTTCACAAACGGTAAGACGTGAAGAGAGTTTACAGTTCGTATCCTTCGCTTTGTCTTAACTTAAGCGTTCAGGATCCAAGCCCGTGTGCGGACGGTTGTGTTTCTTTAATCTCTTGTAATCATCAAAGGTCGTTGTTTAGTCCTTCAGTACTTTCTCGAGTTGTACCATGGATATTTTATGCGATTAATACTTTTCATGCTCTTTTGCCTTTTCCTTCACATATGGAAAAAGTTCAAGGTGTTCTTGTTGCTGTGCTCCACATTTACACGAGAGCACCTGTAACAGTACAGGACACGCAGTGAGGAGTTCGCACAGCTTTCAGTTTAGTGCGGAGTCCAGAGGGAGGACTCGTTTGCTGAATGATTTCTCAAGAAATCCCGGGTGAGATTCAACAGGTGTTTTCTTCAACAGCCACAAGTGTGGCGACGTTCTCTGGATTTCCTGAATATGACGTTAAATTTGTTCAAATCATTTGTTGTAGTTAACAGAACTAAATGCTTTGGAGGTACATCTAAAACAGCAGAGCAACACTGTAGCACTTCGTGTGTGACTGAACTTAATTGTGTAAACCTGGCTCTCTATGAACACCGACAAAGAGTTCTCATTCAACAGAAGATTGCGATGTGAGCACAATAATATAAAGCACGTGGAGATGCCAGGGATTGAACCCGGGACCTCATACATGCGAAGCATGCACTCTACCACTGAGCTACATCCCCAGTCGTGTGTGCTAATGGAGAATGCCTGCAATTTCCCACTTTCGCGTTTCCTCTACTACAGGGTAAATTCATGGGAATGAAGAAATAAGGAAGGAAAAATAATCGCATTGAAGCTTCCAGAGACTGGGCAAAAACGAATCAGTTATTTTTATATCCAGTCACACGGGCGACGGTGGTTAATTCCTCGACGGGGGAGTGCTTTTTTACCTCCTTACTCTACTGTCTTTCAATTCTGTTTTCTTTGAAAGCTTTTTGCATCTTTTAAGTGCTCTCGGTTAAACTACGCATAGAACAACAGCAGTACTGATGATTTTCATGGACCGATGCACACTTCTTCTGTACAACTCCAGTGATAAAGCCCTGTCTGTAAATATTGTAGAAGAACGAAAAAGGGCGAAGCAATGCTCCAACCACAGGAATGGTAACAGGAAGGATCGTGGTCTTATTTAAATATGTCATTTTGAGATGCCTTGTCAACGCAGACAGGCATTAGAGCTGAACAAATAATTTATAGTGGTGGTTGTAAACATGGAACATGTTATTTCTATACTAGGAAGAAAGGAGCAGACTCTTAAACTCTTTAACTCTTAAGTTAAAAGAGACAAAAACGACACCTAATCACAGCTAACATTAATTAAAATGACATCACAACAAAAGAGCGGAGCCTTGAGTGAATCAAATTCGTTTTCATTGAATGTCTGTGTCTTCATCACTTTGACTGGGGTAAAGTTAGCTTGAAGTTCGAAAACGGTTTTGGCACGCCTGTAGCGTTTTTATAAAACAATTGCTTTGTATATACAATTGCTCTGTGTATAAAGTACAGATGCAGCGATTCAAAGTGCGCGGTACAGACACGAACCGGAGGTAATTGGCTACGGCGTTGCGCATTGTGACGCAAGATGACGTGGGGTACCGCGGTATGTGATTGGTTGACCGACAGGGGCACTCGTGGTCCGTTGGTCTGTCGTAGAAAGATTTACAGTAAACGTCTTTACTGTGCCCGTTGTAGTATTGAATATTCATATGGAATTTTACCACTGAAGGGAAATCTTAGTAGTTGAGCATAAAAAGAATAGGAGCATATTGCAACGCGTGTGAAGGCCATAAACGATATTAATTTTGGAACATAAACATACAGTATATGGCTGGTCTCGGTACTTTAAAGAAAACATACACGAAACATGGTTTCATTATGACCAGAATCGGTCTTGAGATATTTTTAACTTGATCTACAGTATTTGAGAGGTATGTCTTGACACCGATACTACATAAATACAGCTCACGTATATGTTTCTAGGTTTATATTATGCATTTCATACAGTCAAATTACTTTTGAGCAACTGATAAGAAGCGCGAAACTGTATGCCCAGGGCATTTTAGTTTTCGTTTTGTTTTAATTCAGTGCAGTGGATTGATTAGAGATATCAAGTACATACAAGTCATTTTTTAAATGTTGTAGTTCCTCTTGTAAAAATGTTACGAGTACATCATCTGTCAACAATTACACAGGTTCTGTTTCCATATTGCGGATTTTGGTTACGTAATATTATTTTCTAGATTTCACGTTGTGAATATATGATTTGGGCAAACAGAGCCGCAAAGAAGTACATTATGGGTTGTTGTTTTTTTTTTGCAGTTTTATTTAGAACAAGCGATGCTTAAACCTTTGTCTGATTCTTGTGAAACTATCCACACAACAGGTACCTAGGAGTTGACTTCAGTGATGTCACTGATGGGATGTTTCTAAAAATCCATCCTCTGTAAAACGTCTTCTCTAGTTGTCCTGCATATGTATTCGCTAATGAAGCTGTGTGTTCTGAGCCTGGTTCTCTACATTTCTGTATGAACCAGCTTAGAGGGCTAAAGACAGCTTGTGTTTAAATTGAGTGTAAGGTAATTTATGCTTCTAAAGTCATGGTCAGCATTTATTATTGTACTGTGCTGTAAACTTGTTCTGTGCCTAATTACATTATTTTATAGCTTTATCAAATCTGTACATTGTCTGTCGATAATGTTTCTGTAGTGCTTTTTCAGCTCTCAGCATGTGACCGTGCTGGTGGTGCTGTGGGTTAGGTTCTTGACTCCCATGTCACATGGTCTGTGATTGAATTTGTCCCTGTTGTTAAGTGTTAATGTGTTGTTAAGTGTGAATTTGTACCTGTTTCCCTGAGGTCTGGCTTTTTTTCTGGAAAACCATAACTCTGGTCTTGTCCAGATTGACTGTCGGCGCCCAGGTCTGACAGTGCTGCTCCAGCAGTGCCAGGTTCTGGTGCAGCCTCTGTTCTGTGAGCGACAGCGGGACCAGGTCGTCTGCAAAGAGCAGGAACTCGATTTCCATAATTAATGCAGATCAGTAAATCAAGGGACAAAACAACTATTGCACCCGGGTCCTCAATGGGCTTTGACGTGCTAATGCGTTGGTTTAACAGTCCGGGTGTGGCAAGCCTCTAATGTCTCCCGACTTCGGCAAAAGGCACCTGCCTTTCATTGGAAGACAATGAACATTCTAGCCGTACATGTGAATATAGCATAAATCCAGAGGGTCCAGAGGCAAAAGTGCCTTGCCTTGCAATCTCCGGGAAACCATTAGTAGCATGGTGAATCGGAGATTCTCAACCCTTACTTCGTGCGACTGGAAAAGAATTTGTGATCAGATCAACGAAATGCTTCGTAGAAGAAGGCGCTCTTTTCCTCTAGTCTAACAGTCTGTCCACAAACAAAACATTCCTGTTAGACAAGAGGAATTGAAAAAAAAACAATTACTTTTGTCAATGGAAACCGGTGTGTGTGTCTCTCTCTGCTGGATGTCTCTCTCACTCTCTGCTGAATGAATAAAAGCATTTTATTAAAAACGCGTTTGCGTTTGTCTGGTATTAACTTTGGTCCCTTTTAACTGTTTTTCCATCTACTGTATTGCTTTGAGATGCCACTTTTAAAGGTGATATGTAAAATAAAGTTTTTTATTATTGTTATAGAGAAACATGATCAGATTTTCCCTGGTTCAGAAAAAAAGATCTAAAGTGCTACACCTAACTTTCTTAATTCGATGTATTTAAAGCAGTGAACTACTGTAGGTGTAACATAACATTCAGAAATACAATCGAGAATAGTTTTGTGGTGTTTGTTTAGATGAAACGTTCCTAAAACGTATAACGTAACAAAATTAAAGACGATTAAAATCTGAAATCTTTCCACTTGTACTGTATGTCATCGGAAAGTTTCTGCTTTGTGTAAGGATGGTATCAAAAAGTAATCTTAAGTGGTGAGAAAGCTGTGCTCAATGTATTTAAGGGACTTAAAAGTAAAAGGAGATGCTTTATATTGCTTGACTAATTTTAAAAACTAAGTTATAAATGCAGATGCTCCCTCAGTGCCGCGCCGGGTGTAAATATCAAAATATACATTCGTACCGGGCAGAGGCCGAAGAGTGCCCGGCTGGGGTGCGCGGGGAAGAGCAGGACAGGAGTGAAAGTGGTCAGGGCGGGGTTTAGGAAGGCGTACAGTCTGGGCAGGTATAGATAACACTTTTCTAAAAGGTATTTGAAAAATAAAAACGATTACAATCTAATCCTTCCACGTTTGATCCCAAAATCACAAGAAAAATAAATCTAAACGCTGAAAGTTTATTAAGATACTTAGAAGACAAAGATACTGTATCAATTTATGTTGCATTAGTCTGATTATGAATAAAAAAACACATATAATTAAACACGCGCTTGCGATTTAAATCAAAACACAATTTAAATCAATATAAATGTTTATATTGTAACGCATACTGTCCAGCCTCCATTTCTCTATAAAAATTTACTCTATTAAACACACACACACAATAGAAGCAGGAAGCAGAAGCAGGGACCGTTGTCAGAAGGGAAGAAGGTGACTATTCATTGTTATCAAAAATGACTTAGAATCGATCATGTTGTGATATTTTGAAATATAAAAGTCAATTGATTGTCCATAATATTGCTATTCTATTTTTTCGAAGAAATGTTTGTTAAAGGAACAGCACCAGCTGGATTTGAACACACAACCTGTGAGTTGGTAATCGGGCACGTAGACCGGTGGGCTACAAGGGAAGTCACATGAATAGGGAGGCCCTACACAGCCCTGTCGCAGTACACGAATATAATCATATCGTTATTAATTTCTTGAGATACGCGATTCCATATTATATTCCCTTTTAATCAAATTCTAAAAGTATGCTTGCTGACTCCGGTATCACGTTAGTTAAAGACTTCGATGCTTAAAATGTTTAGGGAGAAATGGAATACTGGTGTGTATTTTTTCTTTAAAGTACCGAGACCAGCCATATACTGTATGTTTATGTTCCAAAATTAATATCGTTTATGGCCTTCACACGCGTTGCAGTATGCTCCTATTCTTTTTATGCTCAGCTACTAAGATTTCCCTTCAGTGGTAAAATTAGATATGAATATTCAATACTTAAACGGGCACAGTTAAGACATTAAATATACATATACATACTGTATACAGTACAGTTTGCATACGGTAATATGTTTATGTTCCTAAATCAATCTCTTTTATGAGCATGTGAAAGGCATGGTGAATCGATTTTCAAAAATTACTGTACTTTGCATGATTGGAAACAAATGCGTGATTGCGAAATGCTGTGGTGTTACTTTTACAAAGACGGTCAATGAAAAAAAGAATGTGGACCAGGGCAATACTTTGTTTACAGCTTGTCCAAGGTCATTCATTATTAATACTATTAGTAATATCTTCGTTACAGACTTTGATGGCGACAGCTCAAACATGAGAGGTTGAGCTTTATTAGCTCCACCTTGCGGAAATTCCCGATACTATTATTTTACTTGCGGTATTATAGGAGAATTTACGGTAACTAGCGGTAGAGTGCGTAAAGCGCACCGCAAAATAATGCAGCTCGTTTTGAATGGCTGCATCTGTATGCTACAAGTACTTGAATCTCCCTAAACACAACTCATTGAAATATCATTACTTATTTTGCTTTGTCTAGTTTCAGTGTGACAGGTGTGAAAACTGGTTGTAAGAATTGTGCCTCTCAACAGAAGAATTTGAAAGGCCAAGAATGAAGACACCTGGTTATGTACATTTCACAATGCCTGTAGTGCTGAATAGTTTAGGTATGTATACTATCACCATGGAATGTTTTGTGAGCAAGAAACGTAGTGCTACAGCAGATTTGAAAAATACAAAAATGGATTTTGGAAGTGTTTCAATATAATGCGTTTGGAAGTTAATCTTCACACTCTGTATTTTTCAGTGTATTCTACTACTGTAATCAAGCAATTAAAAATGAAACCCCTAACAGTTATTGATAATCAGTTTTTATTCCTTATTGCATGTTTGCACAACCATCATTAAGCTAGAAATATGACGCATCATGTATGTGTAATTTTTGTCCAATAATATTGAAACAAACGTGGGGGAAGATGTTAGGGATAATATTAAAGAATGATTTCACAACCAGAAATGTCTGGATTTTCAAAGCAAATAGCTGCAAAAAAAAACTCCAAAAAGCACTCTGTAGCACAGAGACGGAGCACCAGAATATTGCATGTTACAGATATGAATTTAAAAACCTAATTCCAATACCATTTTATGTGAGATTTGAAAAATTCTACAGATGGTTTTCAGTTGAACATTAAACAGTTTAAACTATCCGGGTCCTTTATGTAGGCCTCTCAGCTGGAGGATTTGCATAAGACTGTGCTTCATTTAAAACATTTTCAAAACCTAACTACCTAAAAACAAATTAAGACAGCATTTTCCTGCATTCCTCTTCACAATACTATACTGACTGAACCAGGTTCAAAACAGAACAAGGAGAAGCTCTTCAGCCAAAGAGCTGTGGGGATATGGAACAAACTATCCAGACATGTTGTTGAAGCCAATACCCTGGTTTCTTTCAAGAGGAACCTCTTATGTTTTTGCATTCTAGGCACCACTAATAAGTGAACACCCACCCTACACTGCAGAGCATTGTATATGTGCAATGTTTCTTATCCCTTTCTACAGAATAACTCTCCTCTGAAACACAGGTAACTACTGGTTTCAATATGCCTAACATGGAGAGTACTGTCCTTTCCATAATCATTGACTTAAAGAACTGATGGAGTCACAGATCTTTCCTAAAAATACAAATCACATACAACACTAGAGTTAAACAGTGAATATAATTTCAAAACTTGGTCAATTGTTTCTGCAATTTAGTCAGAAATCACAGGTCATGTACTGCTATCCCCAAAGTTAGCAAGCAAAAGATCTTCGATACGGACATCTTGCACCCAGATCTGAACTGGAAAGGGAGGTCGATTCCATTCGGTCAGAGCTTGTTCAGATAATTTTGTTTCCAGGTTATTGATGCGGAACTCACAATACAAGTAGAGCAGCGCAACAGGAAAGTGCCAAAAAAAAAGACTTTTCACAGACCAATCTGGGATGGTAACCAATGTTGAACGGAAAAAAAAAATTGTCAACTTGTTTAATAAGTCTTGGGATTTTGGATATGAAGTTTTACTTTATAGATCGATATGAGCCATTCAGAGAAGGAAAAAAAAAACTCAATCATCTTCTACAGAAAAAGCCCAATAACACCCCTACCAGCTCAACCAATCCCAACCTTGTCATTACTATACCCTCTGACCTTTTCCTTTCACAGGATGAGCGATCTCTTCTTAGCAAAGGCCTCAGTTTTGTTCCAGTCCCCAAGAAGCTGGACACCCAGCAAACCCAAGTTGACCTCAACTGTTTTTACCACGGGATTCAGCTCAAAGCTCATTTTGCTGACGGCTCCTCCTCTCCGGTAGAGGACAATAACCCAGTCACTGATGCCATTAACAATATCAATCCTAAACAGAGCTCTTGGACTCCAACTGGCCTCTCTGTCTCTCTACCACTCCTGCCTCCTCCCCTCTCCCAGCTTTTATTCTTCTTTGCTAGAGTTGACCACGCATGCTACTTGTATGGTCACCCTCCATTCTGTCGGCCACAAACCAAACATGTCAAACAGACAGGATACCTTCCAACAAGGAACCAGGATCATCTACAAAATGATCCAAACAGTCTACCATTTACAAAACAGCGTTTTTTTGGACGGGAGAACAGAGAACCCACCAGCCTGTGACGGAAGTCAGAGGAACTCAAGCACCTCATAAAACCTCTCAAGCCAGCCAAACTCACATATTTGAAGCTGGTAAGCAATGCCAAAAATTGGCTTCACACCACACTGCAGATCCTCGAAGAGCACTACGAGGAAAATCTGTAATGACAACTAGAGGATCTTGAGCTTCCCCGCTGGGAGAAAGCTTTCACGCTTGCTTCCAACTGATCAAAGAAACATAATGGGAGGAAATTACAGAAGGACACCTTTGGACCTTACCCAAGCTATCAGTACTGGGTTAGGGAAGGACACTCAGGCAGACCAATTATCACAGTAGTTCTTAAAGTCTACAATGGCTTCTACTGGAAAGACTGCAACCAAGACCAAGTAAGAGTTAAGTTGTTTTATAAAGTCATTATTTTAGATCAAGGTATAATTCTGATAACAAAAATACAATAAACAATACAGTGAAGCTATTGGAGAGAAAATTAAGGCTCAGTTAAGAAACTGGAACAGTCTTGACTTGTTTCTTTACACAAAAGTTATTTATTTTCAAAAGAGACCCATGAGGATTCTTCTGGTGTGCAAGACCTGCCTGAAGACATTTGACCAGTTTCCTCTTCTCCTAAAGATGGTGTGTATGAAATGAGCCTCAGCAGAGGAGATCAGCGAGGTCTCACTCCATGCCAGGAAGGACTTGTTGAATCACCTGAGGAATGGGCAAGTTGGGGATTAATTAATAATAATTGCTTACACTTATATAGCACTTTTCTGGACACTCCACTCAAAGCGCTTTACAGGTAATGGGGACTCCACTCCACCACCAATGTGCAGCATCCACCTGGATGATGCGACGACAGCCATAGTGCGCCAGAACGCTCACCACACATCAGCTATCAGTGGGGAGGAGAGCAGAGCCAATTCATAGATGGGGATTATTAGGAGACCATGATTGGTAAGGCCAATGGGAAATTTGGCCAGGACACCGGGGTTACACCAATACTCTTTTCGAGAAGCACCCTGGGATTTTTAATGACCACGGAGAGTCAGGACCTCGGTTTTACGTCTCATCCGAAGGACGGGGATTGCAAGAGCATAGAGCTCATGTCTGGTGAGGATGTGAGACTGGCAGAGTCAGGACTGTTTTATGTGGAATCCTGAAGACAAATCATCAAGGTGAGATATTTATAATTTATAAGGGTTCTTCTGTTTCTTTTTTAAATTTACCATTATGTAAAGGTATGTTAAAATAATAAACCCGTGTTCCAGATGCCCTGAGTAAGAGGCTGCTGTCCAGCATACTTCTAATCTAGTTTGTCTTACAGGTATATAATGTTTAAATGTGTATCTTATATTCCTACTGGCCCCCAGTAGTTAAAAGTCATCAGCAGGCTCTCAGGAAGACAGTGGCCCAGGCTGGACTGGATAGATAGCACTTCCTGGATGCTCCTCTCCTGGCTGCGTTTAAATAGGACCTTACTAAGGATCTGCGAGTGGCAGATTGCGCTCAGGAGGTATTTGTTTTTTAAAGGCATTTACAATTGATCAGTGGTATTTCCATAGCACATGTTTTTACCCCTTAGCTTAAAATTCACCCATGTGAAATGTCAGCCATAAACATTATGACTTTAAATTTTTCAGGTAGAAAATGTTTCCAGATCCCCGTTTCTTTATGGATCAATCTGAATATCCCTTAAACTTTGTAAAGGGCATAACCAAAACACAATTATTGTAACCAAATGAAGACCACTGGACTGTCTCACCAAACCATTGCTAATTATATCAAGAACATAAACCGTTTTCTGTGCTACATCCTGGATGCAATCAATGTAAAAGTAGATGATCCCAGCTTGGCTAACTTCATCATCAACTTCAAAAGTATCCTAAAGGATATTCAGAAGAAAAACAGTAAGAATGTCGCCAAGAGATTACCAGAATACAAAAAAAAAGATGTTGATAGCATTACTTTCTCCCACAGATATAAGCAGATGCAGAGTCCAGAACCAGAGTTTTTATTTTCTTGCTATTACAGGTTGAGGAATGGATGCAAAGAAAGTGTTGTTTCAACAAGTGGGCAAAAAAATGGTAATAACTGCTGTTAACCAGCACAATACCTCATCACAGCAGTTGACTTCCTTTGCATTGAGTGACGAGGAACATTAATATACGCCTCCACCTGATTCAGGGTTGTAGTGGAACTGGAACCATCCTGGAAAGCAGTGGGCACAAAGCATAGTATCGCCCATAATGTGACACCAGTCCATCACAGAACTTGCAACCTCACACCACGGCCAATGTCCATAAAAGCCAATTAAAATCCATGTTAATACAAAACAAAAGACCTCCACCTGCATAGTTCCCCATCATGTACAGTATTTAAGAAAATCTGGAATGCACCTTAATTGCATTTTATTTGTGTTTTATCAGATGTTTCACCTTTACTTCACTAAACTACGCTGTAATGCCCAAGTCAGCAGCTGTGAAAGGAGACAGAAGTTTTTCAGTTAATCTGCGGGAGAGACAATTCACAGTCCTTCCAACGATTTGAGAAGACTGCATGAAAAGTAAGCATAATAATATTACTTTAATTTCTGTGGGCTGGAAACATTCACACATGCTTGCTTGTTTGTTTTGTAGATGCAACCTGCCATTCATTACCAGCCAGGAAGGCAATTGAGATAGCAGCAAAAAATGTAACTGATGCACAGAAGAGCATTTGTGGCAGATTACTTATCCCTTTCCAATGTGCCTGCAGAGAAACATTATAGAATACTGACTCATGCCAACATCTGTTCAGCAATCAAAGTAATTGAAGGCTTTGCAGGAGAAGTTTAGTAAGCATCATCGCAATCTTAAAATAAGTATCTCACAAAACAACGATCATTCATTTATTTTTTTTGAATGTCAGGTCAAGCAATCAATCATCCGACTCTGGACAAGAATGCACACCTGCTGTGGAGTAAGTTTGAATACAGTACACCTCTTCAGTTATTTTTTGACATTGTCTTACAGAGACCTGTGATATTTTATTTAAAATTTTTATAACATTGGATCAAGGCCAAGATCCACTACAGCAGCTGCATGATTCACACGTCCGAAGACAGATGATGCTATAGGCTTCCAGCAGCTGATACAGGCATTTCCAGCATCATTAGACAGGCAGCTTCCCAAAAAGAAGGAGCATCTAAGACTGACTGGAGACAACACTGTTATGACAGGTCGAGATCAGAACAGAGGACGTGAGACTGCAGACCATTTATGGTTAGTTTACAAATCAATTATTTTAAACAACAAACACTATGTTTGGAATATATTCTGAGGATTTATATTGTGGTTTTCCTTCCAGACCATCATATTATCAGGTTACCAAAGAAGGCCAGGTAACCTGCTATGTTCAAAAGATAGGCTGGTCAGCCAATGCATCAACAGTGTCTGAAGTGCTTGAGAAGTGGAAGCCCAACACAGGACTGCCACCAAATGACAAGCAAATTACAAAGATGGTAAGGCATCAAACCAAGAGAGGCCTGAGCATCACTGACAATCCTGTGAAGGGGAAGAAGGTTGTGACTTCCAGGCGTTTCCAGAAGGGAGAGGTGGTGTGTGATTAGCATGACGAGGTCACAAAGACAACTGCTGAAGCCCTAATGGCAAAGATGACAGAAGGAGAGATGAGATGTCTTATTTTCAGATGAACGTGCACAAAAACCGTGAATTGATGCTCATGAAGAACACTGTGCCTGCCTCCCTGATAAGGAGGCAATCTTAAGATGGATAAAGAGAAAAGACAACGTAAGGGCTGTAAGAGAGTCATTTATAATCAACGAACAGCCCGTCATAATTCTGTCTCTGACAAAAAGGGACATTATTGAGGGAGAAGAGCTCCTCTTTGATTATAGCATTTCCAGAAAATCATTTCAAGGAAAAGGACAAGCTCTGGAGTGGTTGGTTCACTGACCATTTCCAAAAAAGAAACTTAGTAAGTATATTAAAGTGCATATTTTGAAGATATTCATTTTCTTGTACCTTGGAATTAATGTAAAAATGATATTCATGTTAATGTCTTGAAAATCGCATTTCTCATTCTCATCAGCAAGGATATAAAGAAGGGATATGGGACTGCCCAAAAGATACATGATTTTCAGAAGAGTATAGAAGGCAGATAACTATCCCACTCAATTGTTACTGCTAAGAAATGTCACAGTGTAAACAAAAAGGTGAAGCATTCTTGAAATTTATTGACAGAATCTGAATATCACAGCATTCCCAGACCAGGCACTGGAGTTTCCCGTAGTGTTAGATGGGCAGTCTCTTGGTAAGAGTGAGATCAACAGAGTACTGGACTTCATGAACGACACCTTTCCAATTCATCGAGAACAGAGCCCACAAGATGAGTCTAGAGAACAATTTCTTACAATTTTAGTGGTAGTTTCTGAATAGCTTAAGGACAACATAGTTGTAGAGCTATCTTTCAACTTCTTAAAAGTTGTAAAAGTGATTACCATATTGTCAGTGGTTTAAATTTTAAATCTAAAGATTTCAAATGAAATCTTTTTCTTAAACAAAGGACATTTTTCACAGGAACAGCAGCCTAAATCAGTTGATGACTGTAAATATGACAAGCTTGTGATAAATTGTAAAGTGCAAAAGTTGTTTTGCTCTGGTTTTGTCTTCAACATCATACTAATAGGCATGTTATTTTTATAGCAGCAACCTGCCATTCGCCACCAGCCAAGATGCCACGAGGTACATGAGATGACCCAGAAGTACTTAATGATGCAGAGAAGAGCATATGGGGGAAAAAAAGATGACAAGAAATATCCATTAACGTGCATCTAGAAGCCAGAAGATGGGTGGTCAGCATTTCAAGAGTGGACAATGGAGGTTGAATTCAAGTTTTAACAGTGATTGTCTATGTTTGGTTTCAACACAAATCATTAAGGAACAAGTAATAGGTTTATTCCATGCTGAAAAAAAGAAGAGAACACAACATTTCGGCCATGGAGCCTTCTTCAGGTTTGGGCACACCTGAAGAAGGCTCCACGGCCGAAACGTTGTGTTCTCTTTCTTTTTTTCAGCATGGAATAAACCTATTACTTGTTCCTTTGCAGCCTATGCATGCTGACGCAGCTACCCACCTGAACTACAAATCATATTAATATGCTCACATTATTCATTTGTACAAAGTGCCCGATATTCAATACAGGCCACGCTCCCATGAGTACACAGAACACAGCCAGAACGTGGGTAGCTGAAGTGTGGCGGACCACAGGGAAAGCACTCTTGCCCACACGGATGTCTCTGCTCTGAAAACCACTGGATAAAGGTATATGACGGTCTGTTCTCAGCTGTTGATTTTGTGAAAAATATTGAATATGAAAGATTGAAGTGTCACCATTCAATGAAGTTCAGACATTAGTATTATATTGATAAGCTAGATCTGTTCTACTAATAGCTGTAGTACTTTAATATTGTACTATTTGCTCTGGTTTTCAGACATCAGTCCAAGATCATTGGTGGGTTAACTGGTTTCTGGTAAAATTGGCCCCACATACAAGTGTATGTGTTTACATTTCTATCTGGCATCCTCAAAAGATGGTTTTGTTTTTTCTTAATTGCTCTTGATTACTCGAGTGTATTTGGCATGATACATTTGCGATAAATGCTTTTTCTTTGTGAATAGTCTTATTTTAAATCTACATAATGTCAATGAGTTAGTACCTTAAAGAACAAGCAGTAAAAAAATGAAATTTCAGGTTTATTAGCTAAAGTTTTTATAAGTGAACTGAGATTCCTTTGCAGTGCAGAGACCTGTTTTCAATATGCTGCATGTGCTCATGATGGACTTGAAATTCGTTTTTGTCACAATGTAAAAGTATAATAAATAGACAATATACTCTATTTATCAAGACTTGACTATTTTAATTCCATACTTCCATTGAATAATCTAAATAATCATTGTCTCACAGTGAAGACCTGGGTGACATAACAGGGGTCAGGGCTGTGTTGACTGGAGGTTTGTGTAGACTGGCCATTGTCTATGTGAGACTGTGGGATCACTGGGGATTCCCCCCCGCCAACACCTGTAACATTGTCAAGTGGTATGAAGATAAAGTCCCATCCATTAAGGGGTCACTATTTGTCACATTCTGGCTGAACAAGAGACAAGATAAACCTCCCACTGTCACTGACAGAGCAGTCTGGGACACTCCATGCTAGACTGGACTGTTGTCTTTGGAAGATGGGGTCACAGGAGATGAAATAGATCACTAGCAGTCTTGCCTAGCTGTTATATCACTGACAGACTCACCCACACATTGAGAAGAGAGCACTGGCTCCTGTACAGAAAGCAGAACAATTCACTTTAACTGGTCAAATCAGATCTAATGAGTTTTATTGCCCTCAACAAGACTGGACAATTTACATCAACTTACTCCAGCCCCCCTTGTGGAAACAACCCCCAATTACTGTTCATGAGCTCCCAATGGAACAAGCCTGGAGCAGCAGAACAGAGGTTTTTGTTTCTTTATGTTGTAAAACAAGTCATCCCTTGGGAATAAAAACTCTCCCTCTAGTCTGGTGGGTATCTCCTGTATTTGCCCCATATTCCCAGGGCTTCTCAGCTGAGTGATCCAAAGCTGATCTGTAAGGAGCTGAATTCCACACTGGGTTACAACAGACCCTGGTGGGAGAATGGGCAGGGGAGGTTGTGCTCCTGAACTAGTACCCTTTTCTCCTACTCTTGTATTTGCATCACAGTCTATAAACTCCAGCCCTATTGCTTTTCTTCCAGTTCATTTTTTTTTTTAATACAGCTCGTGAATTATGTATACTCTTGTGAAGTATCAAGAAAGCACTCTTATCTTTATTTCACGTACACAGCAGACTGCTTGACAGAAAAAAATAAATAAAAGCGCTATTCCCGACGGTCTAGCACAGTAACCACAACGTCAATAACTTTAACTAGAGGAAGAAAACCCAGTTTTTACTCAAAAGGCAAAAAATCGTTAAAATCATAAATCTCCAACACTGGCTAGAGACTCTGTGTGTCCGCGCTCAGCGGTTATATAGGACAGGACTCGGCGCGCAGCAGGTGCGGCTCATTGCTCTGCGCTCCCCGTGCGGAATGCGTGTCTCCTCCTTCCAGACTCGTAACACCACTGCATACTGTACATCTCTCTTAAATCCCAGAAACACAGAAACTCCGGGGTGTTTCTGTGAGTCAGTACTGGGTTTCTCTGTTCGAGGTTACAAGCAGAAACAAAAAAAGCACTGAAAGCAGGAAGTTATTTCTGCTCGTAGGCATAAACGTGTAAAAATAAATGTTCTGATTCCTAAAACCCTAAAAAAATCCATCTAAGTCTCCCTTTCGTTCCCAATGCACATAACTGAATATAAACCAGTCAAGTTCAGGTACTTTTCTGATGTATCTGAATAGTTCTGGCGCAGCTGTTATAACAAAGATACTTACGAACTTTCATACGAGCTCTTGCCGTTTTTAAATTGAATATTTTTTTGACCAGCATCACTCATAGTAAGGATCTGACCAATTACATTCCTGAATTTTAAACGCATTTAGTATTTATTTTTTACTTGTTTTATTTATTTTTTTAAAAAATTACACACCTGTTTTAATGTTTTCTTGCCATTTTTAGCATATTGTAAGTGGATATTTTCAAACATTTTATGTTTTTAAATCGTATGAAACACAATCAACCCATTGTAACTTCCCATTGATAATTCCTGAGCTTTATAACTGTGTATTAATTCTTTTTACCTTGTTTTAATATTTTTTTATTATTTTTGCATTTTACAGAGCTTTTTAATATATTGTGAGCATTTTAGTGTCATTTTAAAATAGGACTATCAACGCTCCTGACTTTTAAACCTGTATTTATTCTGACATTATTCTCTCCACCTGCAGATGAGGGAGGTATTTGATTTTAAATTTGTTGATTTGGGGGGGAAATGTACATTAATTTCCTTGTATGTATCACCAGTGGGAAACTTGGCATTTTTGGATTAGTGGATTAGTGCAAGGCCTTCAGACTGATATAGAAATGACGGGAGATTTAAATGACACATTTGATAAATCAGACAGGCACAGCATAATATCTAAAATGGCAGAACCCTCTAAAGTACTGAAACATTTCAGGCACATTCATAATAAATACAATTTATTTAATTTAAAGCATAAAATTTGCTTTAAAAAGAAAACCACAATTTGTACGATATCATATTTCAATATCGATGTTCAGATGAAGAATTTGAGGATTTGAAAATCAATGGAGAGTACATTAATTTTGGAACAATGTTTGCATCTGAAAAATCCTTCCTCCTGGAAAGAAGGGAAAAAAAAAAGTTTTGAGTCTCAGTCTTCAGGATCCCCAAAAAAATGTGCAAATGTTTCCGATGTATTTTGGATAAAGATATAACTCTCATAGAAGATACATTTTATCAGTTGAATGCAGTCGATACTTTCGACTTTTTATATGATGACAGGACCTACATTTAGGGCTCAGAACTGATAACACCGCTGCTATTGATGGAGTAGAAATAAGTGATGAACTGGCAGTTTTTTTTTTTCTGAGGCAAGAAGTCCTAGAACACCTCCTATAAAAATGTTAAGATTCAGAGCAAGAAATACTTTTCCACCTCACCTAATGCTATTGCATTAACGAGGCTGAGTTGGCTTCTTATTCGCCAGCTGCTGCTTTGCGTTTTTCGTTCCATCTTAAATGCTGCTGCTGTGATGTTATGTCGTCTTTCGCCTGTAGATGGCTCTCTACAGTCATTTTTAAAAATACTTATCCGGATGTATTACTGTACATTTCCTCAGTAAAGGGGAATATGTAAGTAGAGACTGTCCAAATTGCATTTTTGTATGAAACACATTTCAGAAACACAATAAAACAATCTGGCATGTTATACCACGGGTAAATAAGACAAAGGCAAAACGTAAATTCACTGGCACTTTCTGCATATTTTCCACGACCTTGTCTTCTGATCATAAAAAGTCTCAAACTCTTGCATTTTGCAAGAAATTTTAATATAGCAGTTTTAAATGGAACATTTAGAACATGGCATATGAGAATATATGGTTAACTGAGGATGAGCAGAGGGTGATCACACTTTCTGCTTATTGCTGTGAACCTACCTCCTGGTTATAAAAATGTCTAAAACTTCTGACACAGATGTGTGAGAAACAATGGAAAAGACTATCAAAATCCTGAACTTCAGGACATTGTACTGTACCGTTTTTTAAATACGACCCTCTGAACATGGCATGAGAGAATACATTGTCAAATGGTAAATGCAATGTTTGCTATATTGCTAGGGCCCTCCCTCCTGATTTTAAAATCATCTAATATTTCTGACATCAAGGTGTGAGACACAATATAACAGACTGTCAAAATCCTGAACTTCAGGACATTTTATGGTACCATTTTAAAAATATGACCCTCTGAGCATGGCATGTGAGAAAATGGCATGTGAGAATGCATTGGGAAAAGGTGAATGCAATTTCTGCTGAATTGCTATGGCCCTCCCTCCTGATTACAAACTCGTCTCACAATTCTGACACTGAGGTGTGAGACAACGTGTAACAGGCACTCATAATCGTGAAGTACAAGAGATTTTACTGTTATGTTTTTTTTTATATTGACCCTCTGGCATGTGAGGACTTGTAGTCAACAAAAAAGCACACATTCTGCCAATTTGCTTTGTCCCTCCTTCCTCGTTACCAAAACATCTTAGTATACCGACACTAAGGTAAATGTCTCTAAATCCAGAAGTTGTCAAAGTATATCGGAGTCAACCGATACTGATCAGGTTCTGCTGATGCTGAGCCCGCAGCCTTCACCATAAGGTCCAGTTCCCCAAGCCTGCTAACCTTATATGTCCATCCCTTCTCGTCAAAATTCGTATTTTCACAGGGTACCTTTCAGAAATTGCAGTATAGAATGAAAAAAACTCCAATAGATATCGGCCACTGTTGGCGATTTTCCTTTAAGATAGATAGATAATACTTTATTAATCCCGTAGGGAAATTGACAAATGATTCTCCAGAAAGTTTACGGAGTGTATCACTTTCACTGAGACCGAGAAGTGTTAAGCTGTACATGAGTCTTTGTGGCTCGGTTGTTAACCAAAAGGGTGGTGGTTTGAGACCTCCCAGGGACGCTATGAGCCTTTTAATGAACACACCCTCTTCACTTCATTTCTCCATGGCCGGTCTTGTACCGCAATCAAATACAGAGCCCGTAGGGGGCAGTAGGCCCGCATATATAGCTCACTGTGTATATAATGAAGAAGCGGAGGTTAGTTTCTCATCTGCATGTTGCAGAGCCTTACGAAACTCATACCAACAGTTGGGGTTTGATCCCTGCACGGGCTATTAGTTGAAAGACCATTGTAAATGACGTGTAACAGATTTATCTAGCTGGCTTTTATGTTTCATACTAAATTGCTATCTTGAAACCAAAATAATTAGAAATATGGAACACAACTGTTGTTCCCCATGAAGGAAAGCTGTTTTACACTGACGTCACTCCTTTTTATTTAATCCAGATTTTAAAAACAACTCCGCCCTATCAAAGGAAAATGTTACACAAAAGTTGGAAAGCACACTCTGAATCCATCTGTGTATTTGATTTCCGCAATCCGTTCAAGGCTGCCTATGTTAATCGTAAGTGTATAGATGAAACATTTAATATATTGTTCAGTTTAAATCAAAATGCTTTACTACTACAAGAGAGAAGTATAGTATGGAGGATGCGACAAATGTGTGATTTCTTGGAAGAAAACTACTTTTCTTTGCGTTCGAAATTAATCAAAACAGTTGACACACAAACCCTTTGTCTTTTTTAAAGAGATTATATCTTTAAACAGACAAATGTATAAAATGTGTTTTTTTTACCTAGAGATTTTGGACAGGGGCGATGTATTACTAGTAGAGGCTGCTGACTAATTAACACTGTACTGTCTGGAGATCAGCTCCATTTGCAATAAAAAAAACGTGCGTAACAAAGCTGGAGAGCAGCTGAACTTGTGCTCAGTAGTCAGTATGGTGCTGAGGGTTCAATACTGGCGTTGTTGTATTAGCACGAGCTGCACAGGCTCTGAATCAGACCATTTCAATTAGTCTGATCAGTGCAGGACAAGTTATTGTAGAATTATTGCTTTGTCTGTCTCTTGTTTGTATATAAATGAATGTCTCTGACAACTTAATGTTAGTTTTTAATTTAGTTTTAGTTTTACGATGTAGGTCATGCGTTGATATATGACATGTCTCATTCCTGATTCATCATGCTCCATAGGAGAGAAGAGATTCCTCCTGTTTCTCGTACAACCATATCAGAACAGAAGCCCATGTCACCCAGCTCTGATTCAAGATCGAGTTGCATCTTCAACATTTTCTTTTTGTTTCTGATCATAATTTTCTTTAGTTATGATCAATATTGAACTTTTTCTAAATAAAACAAAACTAATCAAACATGCAGGCAGATTTTTGAAAAGTATTAGGAGTTGACAGGGCGCTCCTTCGGAATAGTCGTCAGAAAATGTGAGAAAAGGAAAGTTACGTAACTCTCACACACAGCATTAAAGACTGGAATCTGATCATAAAAAAACTAGCTGTCTCCCCGTCGGTAATCAAACCCGGTTTCCCGCTTGACAGGCAGGGACACAAAAAACTTTACTAACTAGGAGCACTTGCTAGCTATTAGTACGCTGGGCAAACGTTCCTAGGTCAAATTCTTCCAGCACGGGGGTACCTTTAAAGCGGAGACGACGGCACCGAAATTTTTTGGCGCGCCTTCTCTTTAAAGCCCTGGCCAAATATGAAGACAGTACGTACAGTTATAATTCAAACGGAATTAAAAACTACACATCCCAGTTACCATGGTGGTGCTTGTGATCATTGCGTTTAACCAACGAAACAGGGGGAAAAATCAGTCACATGACTTTGGGGCAGAGTTTCGAAAGCTTAACCTATCAGCAACAAAGCGAAATTTACACGATAGGCTACCTCAAACTGTCAGTTACACGACTGTGTATGTCGCTTAAGCCACTCCTATTTGGCATTTTAGTTATGGAGGCGAGAAGATGCCCCCCCCCCCCCCTCTGGGTGTCTGATTTGCCGCCATCTTTAACCGCTTCGTGTCCTAATGGTAGTAGCTACGCGTACGAAATAAAGTTAATCCCAGCTACAAAACATATATATTTTTGTGGTAAGAGGGAGCAAAACATCAGTATTTACTGCTATTAATTACTGTACGATTTATAGTTGAAATCTGAGCCTAAATATAAAGTTAAAATCTCGACAAAGCAATGTTGGAAATACAGAGAAAAGAAATCCTTTCTGACATCTAAAATCAGTTTCGATCAAGGTCTCTAAAACGAACAAGAAAAAGAGGATTTTCGGAGGGCAATTACGCTGTATTTATATAGGATAAGTGATTTATGAGCAATCTAATGTCTTGTTCGTTTAAAACAGTGAAATGTCAGCTGCAAAAGATCGCACCAGAAACAGCACTCTCTCTGCCTGTCATAGACGTTCAGGAAAGGCTGAATGAAGTCATGTCAAGTACAATAATTCGGTGATCAATAATAACAGTTATAGGACAAGAAACAAAAGATAGTGAAAACTTAAGATTTTTAAGGCTAAAACTCAAATTCATTCTACAAATTAAGGCAAATGAAAATTCAGGACGTTAAAGTGCTAGAGATGTAAAAAAATACAAAAATGCACATGAGCAAAAAATTTTAGAAATGGAGCAAACAGAAAAAAAGCCATGCCTATAGTGCAGAAGAGGGATGCAGGAACACTTGCTTAGATATACAAAAAAATCACAAAAAGGTGTGTTACAAAAGAACATGCAAACATGTTCATCATGTACATGAACATGTACATTAATTTCCCTTCGCGATCAATAAAGTCTTATCTATAAACATGAAGCAGAGTGAGGGATCAGAAAATTAGCATGCATAAAAAACAGCAATTCTGTCAATGAGCCCTAAATGAATTAATAGCAACCATGGTTTCATGGAGGGCTTCTCAGATAGTTGGGCATTCAGGTAGATTGCCAGGTGAAAGGATTTGTAAACATACTTTGTTAAAGCAAGTCAGTTTTTTCCGCAACACATAAAATACATTTTTTCAAGAAAGTTTAGCCTTTGTCACTAATGAAACCACTAAATAAAGACATAAATATAGAAATCATAAGATTTTTTTTTATTCAATGTTGGTAGCAGGATGAACTGTGCTAAGTGTATATTTTGTCGCAGAGTTGCTGCAAGATGTTAACAGTGAAAAAAGGTATTTAGAAATGAGTTATTTCAAGAAGAAAATTTTCAGAATAATTGCAAATCTAGCAGGATAGAGAAAGCACAGAAAACAGGCAGTTAGATTGATCAGATTAGTATGAAAAGTTATTTAGCAAAGGGAATGAGAAGAGTGACAAACTAGTATGCTTTAGATTTTTTTATCTGAACCAGGGAAAACTGATCATGTTTCTCTATAACAATAATAAAAAAAAACTTTATTTTATATATCACCTTTAAAAGTGGCATCTCAAAGCAATACAGTAGATATAAAAACAGATAAAAGGACCACAGACTACAAAGAAAATACATATAAGAAAGACAAGCAGTTAGAGGTGCTACCAAAATTAGAAAATGAAGCAGATACAGACACTAAGTCTTCTGAAAAGAAAGGTTCTGAGGTTAGATTTAAATGCACTCAGGGTACGTGACTGATATCACTGGGAATACAAATTGAGAGCTCTGGGGTGCAGCTAGAGAAGACCCTGTCACCCACAGAATGTAGATGTTCTTGAGGACAGCTAGAAGACCAGAGTCAGACGGACAAAGGTGGGGAGTAGACAGATAATAAGCCATATACTGTAGGTACTGAATGAGGATGAGGATTTTGAAGTTGACTCGAAACCTGATAGGTAACCAATGCAAGGACTTGAAAACAGGTGTAATGCATCCCTGATAGGATTCTCGCTGTCATATTCTGAACATATTGAAGATTGCTCAGTGTGGATTTAATTTCCCCAGTGAACAGGATGTGCATTTATTAATTCTAGAAAAAAAAAGCCTTTCTTGATTTCTCTAGTTCTTAGTTTCTCTAGTTCCCTTTAAAATAAACTATTATTCCACAATGCAGAGTATTACATGGCCAGTATTTACACATGATATTTGTGATTTCAAGAAATTAACACAAGCAGCTTTTGGAGATTTAAGTGTTGGCTGAGTTATTGCAGGATAAAAGACTAGAGATGTTGGTAAGAAGAAGATAATTTTGGGATAGCTGAGGAATACACTGATAACAAGAACACTTCCTAATGGGGTTAGGCATACTTTTGATGAAGATGATGAAGTTAACAGACTGTATGTTTACATAGATACTGAAATGAGGATTGTATTTTAGATTTTGTGTAGTTGCTAGCGTTGAACTGTGTGTTGGATGCACATGAATTGAAGGAATGGGCAAACATAGCTGATGCGGATCCACAGAGCCAGCATATTAAGATGTTTATAATTAGAGGCAATTTGTTTAAATAACTAGGTATGGATACTGATGTGCAAGAGAGGTGGAAAGGCTGTTTCCTTAAGCCAGCACTATGAGATATTTTATTCTCAGTGAGATGCTGCCATTTCATAGTGGGTTTCTAACACTGTGTATAGTTCCATCCACACAGTGCCTTTACTTCCATCCATTTCTAATCTCTTTATCCAGTACAGAGGATTTGGAGCCTATCCCAGTAAGCGACGGACACAAGGCAGAATACACCCTGGACATAGCGCCAGTCCATCACAGGACAGACAGACACAAACACACACACACCAAGGCCAGTTTTCCCATAAACCAATTAACTTACCAGTATGTTTTGGAGTGCGAGAGGGAGTCATATCACACATATGGAGAAAAACCATGTAACCCAGAGAGAACATGCAAACCCCACACACACAGGATGGCAGGAACTGAACCTAGGACCCCAGTGCTGCAAGATAGCAATGCTAACCACTTTGCCACCATTATAAATGGATGGATATCTTAGTTATCTTTCTAATTCACAGGTTTGCATGCATAATTTAATTTTGAAAGCCACTGAGACATGAGGTACTACTGTTGTATTTATGAAAAAGAAACAAAAAAAAGCATACTAACAACTGTGCCATCCTACTCTTTAGTTAATACAATTTATTATTTATAAACAGTTAACATTGTTAGCAAAATATTTTGAATTATATTTAACCCTATTTTTTCTTTAGTTTTGTATTTAACTTATTATATGATAGTCAGACTTAATGTATATTGGAACAATGAAAATATATTTTTACAAGATTTTACATTAAGCACTTCAAATTAATATGGTTAATAATAGTAAACTGTAACATGCTGTAACAAGATCGGTTAAACTGCGAAGAAAATGCTTTCAGAGAAAATGTTTCAGGTGTGAAGAACATAGATCTCCAATGCAATTTCAACCAAACCTGTTCCCACACACCCTGCCCCCACTACCATTAGAATATACACAAAGCACTCAAATCTTTCGAGCTAATGATCAGGTGACCCGAGAGAGAGCGAGAGAAACACCAAGGGGTGCGGAACTATTTACATGGAAAACTGGCGATCTCCCCAGACTGTCCGCCCGTTTCACTGTTACCTGGATACCTCTTTATTTAGAACTCACTAACACTGATTTTTAGTTTAGAAGGATTCAAGTAGGGTTTTAGATGAAAGGCAGCGACCTTAATCAAGCCCAAATCATAATTGAACCCATTCAGAGCCTACATTACATTTTAGCGTTTCATTCTGAGCAGAAGACCCTCACACCTGAAGAAGGGGGAGGTGTTTTTCGCTAGAAATCTCGCCTGCTTCTACTTTACAACCGGAGTGCTGGCTGTGACGAATTAAACCAGTTTTACAGGTTTCAATCACAGACCATGTGACATAGGAGTCAGGAAACTAACACACAGTGCCTCCGGATTCGATAACGCTATAAAAACGCTATAAAATAATGTGACTTGGCACAGAACAAGTTTACAGCACAGTACAATAATAAATGCTGACCATGACTTTAGAAGCATAAATTGCCTTACACTCAATTTAAACACAAGCTGTCTTTAGCCCTCTAAGCTGGTTCATACAGAAATGTAGAGATCGAGGCTCAGAACACACAGCTTCATTAGCGAATACATATGCAGGACAACTAGAGAAGACGTTTTACAGAGGATGGATTTTTAGAAACATCCCATCAGTGACATCACTGAAGTCAACTCCTAGGTACTGTAACTGTTGTGTGGATAGTTTCACAAGAATCAGACAAAGGTTTAAGCATCGCTTGTTCTAGATAAAACTGCAAAAAAAAACCAACAACCTATAATGTACTTCTTTGCGGCTCTGTTTGCCCAAATCATATATTCACAACGTGAAATCTAGAAAATAATACTACGTAACCAAAATCCGCAATATGGAAACAGAACCTGTGTAATTGTTGATAGATGATGTACTCGTAACATTTTTTCAAGACGAACTACAACATTTAAAAAATGACTTGTATGTACTTGATATCTCTAATCAATCCACGGGCCCCAGCACAAAACGAAACTAAAACGCATACCGTTTCGCGCTTCTTATTAGTTGCTCAAAAGTAATTTGACCGTATGAAATGCATAATATAAACCTAGAAACATATACGTGAGCAGTACTTAAGCACTGTAGTATCGGTGTTAAGACATACCTCTCAAATACTGTAAATCAAGTTAAAAATATCTCAAGACCGATTCTGGTCATAATGAAACCATGTTTCGTGTATGTTTTCTTTAAAGTACTGAGACCAGCCATATACTGTATGTTTATGTTCCAAAATTAATATCGTTTATGGCCTTTACACGCGTTGCAGTATGCTCCTATTCTTTTTATGCTCAGCTGCTAAGATTTCCCTTCAGTGGTAAAATTAGATATGAATATTCAATACTTAAACGGGCACAGTTAAGACATTAAATATACATATACATACTGTATACAGTACAGTTTGCATACGGTAATATGTTTATGTTCCTAAATCAATCTCTTTTATGAGCATGTGAAAGGCATGGTGAATCACTGTACTTTGCATGATTGGAAACAAATGCGTGATTGCGAAATGCTGTGGTGTTACTTTTACAAAGACGGTCAATGAAAAAAAGAATGTTGACCAGGGCAATACTTTGAGTTTACACTTACAGCTTGTCCAAGGTCATTCATTATTAATACTATTAGTAATATCTTCGTTAAAGACTTTGATGGCGACAGCTCAAAACATGAGAGTGAGCTTTATTAGCTCCACCTTGCGGAAATTCTGGATACTATTATTTTGCTTGCTGTATTATAGGAGAATTTATGGTAACTCGCGGTATTTACGGGCAAAATAATGCGGTATCGCCCGCGCATTTTGAATGGCTGCATCTGTAAGGCACTGGAGGATTGGGAGGATCAAATTGACACAGAGGGACTATGAAGAGCGCTTAGCAGGTAGTGTCTTTATCTTAGTCAGTAAAGCATCAGATTTCCAATATGGGGGTCCAGGTTTTAAGTACCTTTTTGGGTAGCTGTGTTTCTGAGGCTTTTGTGAACGCCCAAAACAGTTGATGTATTGTCCTTCAATTTTTCAAATTGTGCCATGGATATTTTAAATGTTCAATCTTTTCAGGCTCTTTAGCATTTTCTTTCAAATGCGAAACAAGTTCAAGGTGTTATTGTCACTGGGCTGCAGATACAGTAGATAGTCTACATGAGAGCGCATGTAACAGCACAGGACACCCAGTTAGGAGCTCACACAGCTTTCACCTCAGTGCGCAGCGCTCTCTTGCCTTTCTGAAGATGACGTTAAATTAGTTAAAATCATGTGATAGTTAACAAAGCTTAATAGTGAAACAGCCAGCACAAATGGTTGCGTTTGTGATTATGTCACTTCTCTAATACAGCAGTGTCAATAAAAGAAACTCTGAAACAGCTAAAGCACTGCACAACTGAATTCGGGAGAATAATATTAGGGATTCTGAGCGATATCTACATACAAGCAATCCAATACAGATGCTGAAGTCTTTAAATATTGACTATCCCTGTTGTGCTGCCTTTTCCTTGAAGGAAAACTATTCAACTGGAAGAATGTTTATCGCAGGTTTAAAACTTGCCGTTGCTATTTGGAGAAATCCACAAACTCGTATTTTTCATGTGTTTTAAAAGACAGCCATACCCACTGACAAAATAACGACACTGCTGCTGATTTTTTCCGGACCTGAATGACAGTTGACCTTTGTGAGCCAATTGATGAAGCTGACCCAGTGAATACTATAGCAGAAGGTGGAAGAGCGTTCAACTTTATAACTACCGCAAGCACAGGAACAACAGCAAGAAGCAGAATCAATTTCCCATTGAATGGTGTTGTTGTTTGAGGTATGTGTTGTGAACGCATGCAGAGAATCCCACAATTTCTTCTAAACTTGGACAAAGTATTTTTGATGGAGCGCTGTGTGCAAAGATTTCATAAACTGTACTCCTGCTGACAATTCGGTGTGAAAAAGCAGAGCATTCGAGTTTCACTGACAAAAGCTGAATGCAAGCCAAAAGCAATATTAAATGGAATAGACAGCACACTACGATTCGCACTGACTGAAAAGTTATCTCGGCAGCTGTTGTTACCCGCATGAAGCTGAAAGGGTCAATGAGCATTTCTGTTGAGATGACAAATTAAAGCTTTTTTCTGCCTGTTGAGCTGACAAAAACTATCTTGAAAGATATCGCAATCTCTCGACAGACTGTCGAATAAATTCTTAACTGATTAAATTCTCATCGGAAGCAAGGTCTTAACATAGAAGAACCTGGCAGCAGCGGAATTTGAACCCATGCCTCCAAAAAGACTGGAGCCTAAAATCCAGCACCTTAGACAACGCAGCCACACTACCTTCTGCAGCACATTCCTTCCTCACATTACTCGATCAAAGAACACTGGGCTTTAGCTCTTGCCCGACATGGAAACGACTGTACCTTCGTTTTATGAGATATTTCCTGTCACTTGGTGAAATCTCAACTTCTTTGGCAGCTCTGAATATAGTTCTTCTTTGGAGCAGACTTCGGACCTTTTATTTAATTTATAAAGTAGGGCGCATTCCGAAATGTGTAATTCCTGTTTTAGAAATGCTCTGGGCGGTGTGTCTTCTTTTAACGCACAAACAGTGTTCTAACTGTATACTGTAGATCAGTGCAGCTATCGTACTGGATTTAGCTGGGATTCTCACATTTTTCTTGAGAAGGTATTCAGGGTTGCTTGAAACTTGAATAAAAACGTGATCTGAAACTACCAACTGTACCTTCCAAACTCTGATGTTGCTGTAACTAAACTCGGATGTGATCTTTTGCAGATGTGCAGTGTGCCTTTACTCTTGTCATATTAAACACTAGCTCTGTTGTTGGGCATAGTTGAAGGGGAACAAACTGCACAGAAAATTAGGGAATGATAAAATGTTTCTACACTTCAAAATGTCCCTTTAAAACCCTCCTCACACACGTCAGTGTGGGGAGTTTGCAGGTAGAGAGGTTTTACAGATGCTCATGATATTTCTCACGGGGTGTTACCTGTTGTAGTATCTCTCTCTGCGCCTTTGGAAATAAAAGAGCTGCTGAAGTGTGAGGTAACGTTTTGAACAGCCTCTTTGTCTTACAGAACAAGAAATGAAAATCAACTGGTAAATTGAACAGTGCAGTAATCAGCGCAGTATACAGTAGGAAGCAATTAAACAAAATGATTAGCAAAAATTGAAGTTGAGTAGATTGGAGTAAGAAATTAATTCTATTTGTAAGCAAACAAGAGCCTGTGCTGCTCATGAGACACACCAATCTTTCAGCATTTCTGAAACGTTTGATTGAATTGACAAAAAAATCCTCTCCCGATCTTCATCTTTGAAAAGGTTAACCTTTTGAGCCAGCAGGTGTAACACTGCAAAGCTGCCTGTTTCTCACAGATGTTTGAAGCTGTAGATAACATTTTGCATGTTTGGTGCCATGGCTTAGCTGGTTAGTGTGCCTGACTAAAAAACAAGAGATCCTGGGTGTGAATCCCAGTGGTATCTATTCATAAACACCAGGCCAATCACTGCCAATATTTATGGAGCTCACTTAGTCCGGATCGCGGTCACCGAGGACCACTCCTGTCTCCCCAGATGACACTTTTTATTTTTAAGATAAACGCGAGATAAACAACGTTTGTTTGAAACCGCTCCACAAATTTTCTCACATGCACGTATTCTCAAATATTACCACAACAAAACCATAAAGTTTGTTTCCACAGACATGACACTATTATGCAATAAACCAATAAATTAATGAACTAGCAGAATCCCAATAAAAATTAGTAAATGTTTGAAGAACGAGTGCCAGAAAAAAGGCAATTTGATTGGTAAAAACCACTGTCATTCATTGTATTTTCAGCCATTCAGAGCCTTTAGGGGGTGAGACTTCCTCTAGAAGCTTCAGGCCGCATTTTTAGCTGTCAATCATTGACTCAGAAGGGGTAATCAATCAGTTTTTTATCAGTTTCTTATCAGTGCTCCTTTTTTTCACACCAGAAGGCAACTCTGAGGTTTTTTTTGCAATGGTTTTTATTCTTATTATTTTCAATATTTTTATGATTTTTTATTATAGGCGTGAAATTTCATTCCAGGTCCAGTCTTCACAAAACATGATGTATAATTTTTTCTAATTGATCAATTTGTCCCAAATTTTTATCCAAGCTAGTAGCCACCTAGAAGAAGGTTTTAAAATCATTACCAGCTGTTTTTTTCATATTTTGTTTTTTTTTTCTGCTGAGAGGACACATTAAGAAATATAAGAAATTTGACTATTCACACTCAAAGCCAAGGGGGTTAGCTTCAATTTAAGACCTGAACCAGGCTCCTGCTATGTTCTGCTGCAGAGATATAACAAATGTTTAAGGGGGAGGAAATTCCAGGTGGACATTGGCTAAATATGTCACTGATAGTAAAATTAAGGATGAAAGGATATGCATGTGTTACAGCTTTCTGCAGGTGTTTTATGTTTTAGCACAAGTGTTGGCTCTGTGGTGCAATGGAGGGCGTGTTGGACTTCTAGATGTTAATAGAATGAAGTCATTCAAAGGTTGTGGGTTGGAGTCCACCTAGAGTCACATGTTATTTTGATTCAGCCTTTCGAAATCCTCTAGGGATTGGTGTTGATCAAGTCAAATAGAGGACTTCTTATGAGTCGACAGTCGAAAATGAACCAGCGGCCACAAGGGAAAAATTTGCACTGGACCTGGTCAGTGATCGCATTATTCCTATCCTGTAGTCCTTGCACTGGTTTCCTGTCAAGTTTCATGTCGACTTCAAAATCCTCATGCTCACCTATGAGCCTCTCCATGGCTTGGCACCTCAGTACCTGTCTGAGCTCTTATTGCCCTACTCCCCTAATCGCAACCTTGGCTCTTCTAATTCTGGTCTCCTATCTGTCCCCCAAGCCCGTCTACACTCTACGGGTGACAGGGCCTTCTCCGGTTATTCCCCCAACCTCTGGATCTCTATCCTCAAGGATATCAGAGAGTCACCTTGTCTAAATTCCTTCCAATCCAGACTCAGAGCCTCCTTCTTTAGAAGAGCCTTTAATTAACTATTCTTTACCCCTTTGCTCCTACTGTATTTAGTACCACCATCTACTGTCTCCTTTAACTGTGTATTCTCATCCTGCTTATCTTGTGTATTTTTTTCATTGTATTGTTGTCATTCTGCTAAGTGCTTTGAGAAGCCACCTTTAAAGGCGCTATATAAAGTAAAGTTTATTGTTATTATTAATAATGAACAGTTTAACACTGAGCACACTTGGTCCTTCTTTGAGAAGGATTGCAGGGGTAGGGAACAAGCTTTTCACGTGTGTTGTTGAAGACCATATCATGGCTTTGTTGCAGGAAATGTCTGAATGCCATCATCGGAGTAAGGAGAGGATCAGGGTTTTGGGGAAGTCTTTTTGATGCCTGAAACTGTGTGGTTCCTGGTTGTAACGGCTGGCACTCTACACCTAAACAACAGAGAACACCGTTGACATCGCTGAACTGCCTAGCGGACATTTTGTTGCCTTCTTCTGACCTGTATTTAAAGCGATTCTCTGAAAACGTGGCACATTATATCTGTGGTACCTTTATGGAGGGTGAGCACACTCATAAGGATCATAGATTCGATCACAAGCATCTAAAAATGAGCGTGAGAAAATGACATCACGCTATAAGGTTGAATGGCACAAGTTCTCCTTTTCCCTCCGCAGAAAATGTGTGTGTCATGTTATTTTTTTTGCCAGACAATGCAATGCCGTAAGAACAGTGTGGTTATTTAAATGTATTGGTCTGAAATTGGTTTAAATCAAAGGGATGTAACAACAAAAAATTAAGTGCTTCTTAACAGAGAGATAGTTGGAGATATTTGGCAGCAGTGGGATTCCAACTTACGTCCCCAAAGAGTCTGGAGCTTTAATCCAGCTCTTTAGAGTGCTCGGCTGTGTTAGCCTTGACTGCCTCATACCTCACACTGGCTCAGAGAAAACTGGGTGGCTTGCAAAGACTGGTAGGAGAGGAAAGGAATAAATACTTATTTTTTTATCTGCTAAAAGAAGGAAAGAAATATTTGATAATTGTTTGTTTAGCAGTTGTTTTAATCAAATTATTGTAATGCAGTGGCAGGTACAATTAAGGGATAATATGTACATGAACTGAGTCTGAAGTCTGAGTCTGTGATGTCAGCTGACTATCACTGGAGGACAGTTCATCATGAGTGGGTAAGCCTGCATAATGAGGGAGAAGAGATCAGCCTCTCTGACGCAGCGTCCAGTGACACTAACTATCTGTCCTACTGTTCTCTGCTAAGGTTTAAGGTGAATGTAAGGTTTCTTTCTTGTAAAATATTTTCGAGCGCATTTTTGTTGCTGAAACTTTATCTTGTGCATTTGAATTAATTCCTATATTGTCACCTAATTCTATACATTGTTTCATCAGACTAGAACATTTAGAGGAGCTCAATTGCATTAATGAATTGCATAGTGATAGTATTTCTTGTCGTTTAAATATTTCAGTCAAAAATATAGAGAAGGTGCTCCTGTTTTCACCATAATAAAAACTGTGTTTCACCAGTAATATTTACTCTCATAAAAGTATTATAATTGTATTGTTCTGTTCTGTGACAGTCTTCAGTGACACAAACCTTCTCCTTTACTGCACTACACTTCTTCAGAGGCCAGTTCAGCACACAAGGATCCTCAGTCAAACAAACACTGCAATAGCTTAATAAAAGACACCTCATCCTTTCCTTAGTGTTGGTGCTACTATTCTATGCAAAGGAGGCACCTTGACAATTAAAGGAGTCTTCATGAAGGTGTGCATGGCAAACTCTCCACTGGCAATTGACCGGGCTTTTGAAGAAACCAATCTCATTCAACAACCATACAAATTGCACAGCTTAAGGCACATGAAGCGAAATCCGTGAGCAGATAGACACAAAACAATGTCGCTTCACATTATTTGCAAAGCTGTTTTGCTTGTCTAACCACCTCTTCCTACTTTGCAGTGAGCACATATATTTCATTTTCTTCTCTTATATTTTCCTTGATATTTTACTATCCCTTTCCCCCATGTGGAGATGTAGCCACATCCAAAACCCCATGTTTCACCCTGCATTTGTGCCAGTTTTACAATCTGTGTAAAAGCCTGCCTTGCACAGGTCTAATGGTACAATCAGTCAGTCTGTGTTACTTATATAGCTGTGCACAGTGGAGGCATGCTGAGGTTATAAGTTCAAGCCTCCCCTGGAGACATCAAGTCTTCTGAATGTTTTCCACTCATAAGAAGTTCATTCGCCGTAGCAGTTTCACTGTGACTTAGCAGGTAAAATATTCTTAATAAGAATAATATTTTGTATGCGATAAATAACCGCACCAGAAAATATTGGAGAGAAATGGCTTGTCGCACTATTTGCAGCAGACACTCAGACACAGAAATGTCCTGTCATTAAAGAAAATTTATGAAGAAGAGGTGTGACATCACTGCAAAGGCGATATTTTCTGATGTCTGTCATTATTACTAATACTGATAAAAACAGAGAACTCACAGCTCTCTGGACGGTGGTCTGGACTCTAGAAAGTGTTTTTATTTGCAAGCGGCTCTGGAACTCAACACCTGTTGATGGGTCACTTCTGTCAGACACATCAGTGGAACCCAAGCCCACCTACACACACATTCACACACACTGATAGATATACTGTACACCTACACTCTCACACACATTTACACTCACAGACACATCACACATTTATACACACAATCAGACACTTACACACTCACATATATACACTCACACATGCTATCATCATTAATACTCACATAGACGCAGGCACTACACACACTAACAGACATACCAACACATACACTTACAAATATAAAACTACCCACTGACAGACACCACACACTCACAGACACACACCATACACACACATTCACAGGCATGCATTCACAGAAACAGACACTACGCATACTCACAGACACACACTTATAGACACAAAACACTCAGAGACCTCACAAGCTCACACACTAACAGCCCACACACGCACAGACACCACACATGCACAGACATGCACCCACACACGCACAGATACCACAAACACACTTATCCACAGATACACAATAACTAACACAAATATAAATACTACTAATACTACAACAGTAACACTATCACTAACACTGACACAAACTACTAATAATAACACCAATGCTGTTACTAAAACTAACATTACTACTAGTGTTAATACTCTAACAGTAACACTATAATTATAATTAATATTAACATGAATATGAACATTAAAACTAAAACAATCAGTAGTGCCACTGTCATTAATACTCACATGAACACTAGCATTAAAACTACCAGTTGTACTCTCACTAATATTAACATGAAGACACTGGTATTAGTATTAGTTGCTACCCGTGACGTCACACCGCTCTCTGTGACAAATGCGAGAAACTTAAACGCGTGCGGTGATGGAGCGCCTGTCGCCGTGGTTACCATTCTTATGATTTATAAACACTGGAAAAATGCATTTTAACTGTTACTTATATACATTTATAAACTTGAAATATCATTTTCTAGCTCTAGGATACAGTTACCTAAATAATAATATGAATAATCATTGTTTAATTTTGGATTGAACATTATTAACCCTATCTATCTATGAACTGACTTCATTACTCTGCTCTCCTCCCCACTGATAGCAGATGTGTGGTGAGCGCTATGGCGCACTATGGCTGCCGTCGCATCATCCAGGTGGATGCTGCACATTGGTGGTAGTGGAGGGGAGTCCCCATTACCTGTAAGGCTCTTTGAGTGGAGTGTCCAGAAAAGCACTATATAAGTGTAAGCAATTATTATTATTATTATTTATTAACTGTTTTCTAGATATTTAAACATGATCAAGAAAAGAATCAGTACTCACCAATCGGTGAAGTTAATCGATTTTTCTACGGTTCTTCAGTTGAAATAATTGGTTGTCGATAGATAAGTGATCAATAACTCTTCTCCGTGCGCTCCATGCGCCTCCCGCTCTCTTTCTCTCTCTGATCCCGGCTCTCTGGCTGGTGTCTGTGACGTCACAGCGCTTATTCTGACAGAGCAGAGCGCGTCTCTGCTGCTTTTGTGTGTCTTTTTCAGGAATGCCAGAGGTACTCGAAATGTTGCAAAAAGAAAAGCGTTTTTTTTGTTTTGTAAAAAAGTGAGTGCTAATTTTTATTTTATACAGGAAACGCATGCATTTTGAAACACTAAATTCTATAAATAATTGAGAAATAATAAAGCCAGGAAAACATATATGTAAAAATACAATTTGATCACATAATTTACTTCATTACCTCTGGTGGTTAAATGTTTTTTTTTTCTGTTGTGTTTTTTTCTCTTGTACCTGTTTCTGATCCTCTGGTTGTAGTTATATTTGTAAATTCGTTTAATAAAAAAAAGAGCGCGTCTCTGCTGGAGGAGACTCCTGTCCGGAGCCCGGAGGGCTTTTCATACAAATATAACATCTCCCCCCAAAAAAAAAGGGGCTGTGAAGAGAGGCGATTTATAACAGTTGGAGGTGGAGAGCGACAAACCGAGGAATGACATTCATTAAACAGAAAAAAAAAGTTTACTTCACAGATTAATGCGTTACAAAGCGTACCCATGTGGAGCAGTAGAGAACGAGCACGAGTCCCTGAAATAAGCGCTTTTAAGGGTTTTACACGAATCATCAGAGTATAGAAGCCAGGAGGATCAGACTCATGTTCCTGGAGGTTAAAATGTGTATCCTGGTTTTATTTCCACCCAGCTCTCAGCTCTATAGATAGTCTGATGATTTAAATTAACTGTATAACTGTTACAAGACTTCATCTAATTGTACATTTATAAGACTGTCTGTGAGACACTTGTGAGAGCAGCTGAATCTCAGGGCTGGTGTAGAATCACCAGAGCACTGCTCAGAGATACAGACTGGTCAACTGGTCACGACCATCGGCCCATTGGCTACTAATAATCAATATACTGATCAGAGTGTCAATACCGGTGTTTATTACATAAATACTAATATAATTCCACACTCACTTGTGTTATAAAACACTTAAAACATGTTTGGAGGCTGATATACAGTAAAGAAAGTAATACTGAAGGGCTGGAAGTCCTGGAAAGGGTTAATAGAAAATTCTTGCTTCTGCTCTGGAAAAGAGCCCACAGCTGCCAGGTCAGTGACCCCTGAGCCCAGTTCACAGAGAGGAGAACCAGGAGCTCTTTTATGTCTCTAAGAGGACTGGGAGAAAGGAGAAAAGGGGGAGATGTGACTTGAGTCCAGGCTGTTCTGTCTGATATTGTTCATGTAGCAGCACTGATTGTCTGAATATCTTCTGATTCTGGATTGTGAGGATAGAGAGCAGTACGGAGTTGAGCTTCTGTCTGATTGTGAGTCTAAGCTGTGAATCTGACTGAGAAGAGAATAATGTTTTTTTTTATTCTGCCTCAGAATTTTTCTTCTTTGCCAAGTGGTGTTACATCCCCTTCAGATACTCTGCACAGACTGCCAGACAGAAGAGGAGAGAGAGATGGACAGATAAGAGCACACGCAGCGAGAGAGACATACGTCTTGATTTACTTTGAAGCAAGTGTTCATTTCCCTTCTGGAACAAGTTGTTTCTGAAGTTCAAGAAATTCAAACAACTTATGAAAGATAAAATAGTCTTGCTTATCAGGACAGAAGAAATACCGCAGGAAAATGCCAGTGATTTTTCTCCTTTTAACGAAAAGTGGAGAAAAACAACGGCAGTGCATTTCCGTCGGCTTGATTTAGCTTAATACAAGTATTCACTTCCTTTTCTGTAGATTACAGCCTGCGAAAGATGAAATAAAGTTATTGGTTATTCATGGTCAGTGCAGGAGAAATACTGCTGGCTGGCAGGAAAATGTCAGTATTTTATTTTAACTACAAATGTGTGAATGGCAAAAAGCAACGTGAGTGTGTTTCTGTGCAGTTGTTAAACAAAGGGCTGGTGGTTCAAACCCACTCAGGGATGTGCTTCAGATTGTTCTGCTATAACCATAATCTCTGCTTAAACTTGATGGGATTTCTTTGCAAACCCTCTTGAAATTTGCATTTTACTCGTGTGGAACTACAAGTAAACAATTAAGTACCTCAGTAAATGTCCAAGAGAACCATTTTCACGTGTGGAATTTTATCTTCAACTGGCTGTCAGGAGAATTCATTTATACACCCGTTGTATCCTTAGCAAAAATATTTTAAAATTAGAACACAGATTTGTTGGAGAACTTGACAATCATTATTAAATGAGTATTATACAAATGTGCGTTGATATTTTGTATATGTACCTTAATTGTAATAAATCTAAACATAATTGCTTTGATATGGATGTTCATTTGAAGGATTTGAGGAAACTAGCAAGGATTTCAGAACAACCAAAGATACATTTGGGCATCTGCTATTGGTAAAGATTAACGAATACAGTAAGTGTGAAGCTTGCAGACACACGAGAGAAAAATCAGTTTTAACGCACTTCATTAAACGGATGGTGTGCTTATCAATCGTTCATAAGATACACATAGCAGAGGATGGTTTCGATCCATCGACCTCTGGGTTATGGGCCCAGCACGCTTCCGCTGCGCCACTCTGCTGACAGCTGCTGTAGTGTGATTCAACACAACTGCTCTATCTTTGCTTTCTAAAAGTGCGCCCGAGATGAAAAGTCTAAACGGTAAACGCAGACGTCACTTTGAGCACTTGGTCTTTTATAGTACAAATATCACATGCTGCTCTACATGGGCGTGTCTTCAATATCGTTGTGAACCAAAGCTTCTGCTTTCCAAGGCAACTGAATCTTTCGTCGTTAATTCCCAAATCTTCAATGAGAATCAGTGAAACGAAAACCAAACACATGTACACACTCGCGTCCTAGCGTGAAAGAAAAATGATGTAAGCATTTGAGAAATAACGAGAGTAGTCTGAACATCTCCAGCCTGGCAACTGCTCTACAAAGAGATCGCTCCCTCTACACGCACTTTATAACGCTGAAAATGATTCAGGAAGCACAGCAAAGTTCTATAACCAGCGAATGCATCTGCATACATAAAATGTCAATTTTTCAAAAGTAAAATCTTCAGCTTTGAAAGATTGTCATCTATATATTTTCGTTTTTCTCTTTTTTTACATAACACGCTTTCGAGAAACAAACTGTCTTGTAATGAAGACTGCATTAGAAAATGTGTATCTAGCTTTGTCAACACAACTAGTAAACTTCAGTTACAAATTCTAGTAACATGGCAATATATATAGTAATGACAAACTAATTACATGATCCTGCTAATATTTAACTCAAAAGCACATTTCGATTCAAATATAAATTTTAACATTTACAACTTCTATATTTCCACGTAAATATAATTAATGTAGCACAAACGCTACTTTCTAAAAAAGACAGAATGAAACTGTTTGTTTTGTGTTTCATGGTGATCCTCCTCTCGATACTAATGAAATGTTTAATATGATCCCTCGAGAAAAAAAAGGAGTCAATTTCCACCTGGAATGATTGATGCCCCATCAAACATTTTGTAATATCCCTGGAAGTTTATACAGTAGAATCCTTGTTCGTGGCTTAAATTCAAGGTAAACAAGACTAAGAAAACGAGTTGGAAACTTGATGTCGAACTGGGATTTAAATCACCTGGAACATTTCACTACATTGGGCAGTATGTGCCAGGGAGCATTGCATGTCTTCGATAGCTCAGTTGGTAGAGCGGAGGACTGTACTACAGTCAGGAGGGGATCCTTAGGTCGCTGGTTCGATTCCGCCTCGTAGGAAGGTGCTTTTTGTGTACTTTAATCAAAGAGTTAAAATAGCGAATCTTTTTCACTCAGACATTGATCAAAAGCTCAATAAACGACGAAGCAGAGGCTCCTGTTCCGAACTCAGCCCACGTCTGATTGTCTTGTTTTGGCCAATATCTGATCTTTGAATTAAGGGAATACTCTGTTTGCTTTGTAATTAAAAAAAAACATACAGTACAAATGTCAATTTCATTTTGGTTTCAAGATCGCAATTTAGTGTGAAACATAAAAGCCATTATTTTCCCTCACGGGATCAAAAGGGTATCTATCTATAAATCTCTTATACGTCATTTACAATGGCCTTTCAACTAATAGCCCGTGCAGGGATCAAACCCTAGCTGTTGGTACACTACGAGTTGCGTAAGGCTCTGTAACGCGCAGATGAGAAACTAACCTCTGCTTCTTCATTATATACACAGTAAGCTATATATGCGAGCTTACTGCCTCCTACGGGCTCTGTATTTGTTAGCGGTACAAGACCGGCCGTGGAGAAATAAAGTGAGGAGGGTGTGTACATTAAAAGGCTCATAGCGTCCCTGGAAGGGCTCAAACCACCACCCTTTTGGTTAACAACCGAACCAAAAAGACGCATGTACAGCTTAACACTTCTCGGTCTCAGTGAAAGTGATACACTCCGTAAAATTTCCAGAGATTCATTTATTTTAAAAGGAAAATCACCAACAGCGGCCGAGATCTACTGGAGTTTTTTCATTCTATACTGCGATTTCTGAAGGGTACCCTGTGAAAATACGAGTTTTGACGAGAAGGGATGGACATATAAGGTCAAAAGGCTTGGGGAATTGAACTTTAAGGTGAAAGGCTTGACTGCGGGTTCAGTAGCAGCAGAACCTGATCAGTATCAGTTGACTCCGATATACTTTGAAAATGAACTTTGGGCTTTAGAGTCAGACGTGCTACCGTTGCACCATGGGGTACTTAATTTAAAAAAATAGAAAAAACAATCAGTGTTCCTGGATCTGTAATTGAGAACAACACCTGCACAAGAGCTGCGCAGGAAGAATAAAAGCCGTAAAAGGTGATGGTCATCCTATCACCGTAACTTAGTTGGCGCAACAGTAGCGTGTCTGACTCCAGATCAGAAGGCTGCGTGTTCAAATCACGTCGAGGTCAGCTGTTACTTTTTCAGGTTCTGCTGGTCCTGAACACGGAATTCACATCATGCAGTTGAGTTCTATCTGTACACCACATAGATAATCTAAACAAAATAGAGCAGTACAGGACACGCAGTGTGGAGCTCACACAGGCTTACAGTCTCCAGCATTGGAGTGAAGAGGAAAAAAAGAACTTTGTTTTTTTTTTTAAGAGAAAAGGCACAGTTCACATCTGCTTAACATCACGTCCAACTTTACATCAGATAATGGAATCACAGATGTTTCAGATAACTTTTTTTTAATACAGGTTCAAGCAAACCTGAAAGTTAATGAGTTTCCGGACACTTTTGTTTTATTAAAAAGTGTCTGAAGCCTGAAAATGTAATTTGAAAAATAAATAACCGGCTATTGGACATTAGCAGGTGCTTTTTGTAACGATTTGCTATTTCATGCTGGAAAACAAAGGAAACAGACCCAACGTTTGCTTTCAGGTGCGGTTCATTACATAATATACATCTATTACTGAGGAGCTTGAATAAAATTTACACGAGCCAGGTAGAAGTCGAACCTACAATCTTATGATCCGAAATGAGACGCGTTGTTTAGTAAACCGCTGGCATTTCACATGACCTGAATTTCCCCATAGTGTGCTCAGCGCCGCTACTAGTAATGCACCGCTCCGTCTAAAATTTCAAAGTGAGAAACGTGTTTTCTGATTTTTTATGAGTTTTAAAATATAATATATTTAAATCAGACAAGGGGTTTATGTTTTGCACTGAAATTCCGATTGACTGAGGATTCAAAGAAAGACTGTTTTCTTCCACAACACCGTATAATTATCACATCCACCAGACTCTCCAACCTCTCCAGACCTTGCTGGTTGAGCAATTGCTCCGATAAATTAGGTCACGTATCATGTTAAATCATTTCTTCTCAACACAACATTTCCTGGTGCACGTTTTCTCTATGAAAAAAAAGACATTTTTCCCTTGCACGATTTCTCGTTTTTTATCAAAGCGTGCAGAAATAAAAAAGAAGAAGAAATAGTGTCGCAAAAGAACTCTGTCGCCCTTGGGAGATGTCAAACGCATTGGACATGAGAATGCCAGATAAAAGCCAGTTCTCTTCGTTTCTCAGTGTCGGGGCTGCTATGTAAAAGAGGCAATTTGCTCTGAGCGCAGGTTCAGCGCTTACTGAACGCAGATGTCTCAGAGCGGTGTGTCCAAGTGGCTGTAAAAGGTGATGGGTGCCCTGTCACCGTAGCCTAGTTGGTTAAAGCACTTCTCTATTAACCGAAAGAACCGAGATTCAAATCCCAGCCGTGTCTTTCTTCCTATCCTGTAGTACAGAACGTATCATTTCGGGCAATCACAAAGGGCTTGATTTCGTTAAATGCATGTGTTCATTTCCTTTCTGGAAAACTTGTTTTTGATTACATTCACACAGCTTCCGAAAAATGAAATTCAATTCTTGGTTATCAGTGCAGAAGAAATATTACCGTCTGGCAAAATAAACGGTAAGAGATTTTTTTAAAACCTCAAACTTGTGATTCGAGAGAAGACCCAACTAGTCAGTCTCTGTGGCGCAATCGGTTAGCGCGTTTGGCTGTTAACTGAAAGGTTGGTGGTTCGAGTCCACCCAGGGACGGGGTTCTTTTGCGATGTAAACATTGTCTTCGGTCGATTGGATTTCTCAGCGAAACCATAACCATTTTAATATTTGCAGGAAATGCGAGTGTTTAACACTTGTCAGGGTCACCGGGAAATGTCCAATAATGCCCAACATTGCAATTCCCCAGAAAACCATATTCACCCCAAAAATATTATCGTTGAATCTTCATTTATACTCCAGTTGAATCCTCTGCTGAAATATTTTAAAAATACAATGCAGGTTTGTTTGAGAACTTGACAAGCATTGTTACGATGGCACTGTGCATAAATATGTCAAAAGGATTTTGATATTTTGACATATTTATCTTAAGTTTAAACATAAATACTATACAGTCTATTGTAATTTTAAAATATGTTAGCTGAGGATGTAAAGGGGTGAAAGGGAAAGGTCAGAGGGTATAGTAAAAACAAGGATTAGGTTAGGATTGGTGGAGGTGGTAGGGGTGTTGATGGTTTTTCTCTGTAGAGGATGATTGAGTTTTTTATCCTTCTCTGAAGTGAGAAATTGGAAGAGTTGGGAGTTGAGGGATCTGATGAGGTTAGTTATAAAAGGAAGTTGATGTGGAGCTGTTACCTGTTAGCCGTAAAACTTCCTAACGTCTTTGATATTGTCATCAAAGATAAACTGCAGTAAGCAAAGATAAAGAAAATTATCTTTGCTTACTGCCCTGTCTTTCTCACACCTGAAGAAGGCTCTACGGCCAACAGGTAATGTTTCCTTTCTTCTCTTTTCAGCATGGAATAATCCTTTACTTGTTCCTTTGCAGCCTACGCATGCTGACACAGCTACTCACCTGATATATAACATTCCTATAATCACAACTATGAATGTCCACTGTGGGTATTTTTTCCATTATTATTTATTTTGGCATTGAAGCATATTTATGTAATACCGAAGTGTCATAATCACTGAAAAACATATTTTTTCATTTAGAAAGAATTAAAAAAATATAAATCACTATGAATTACATTTAACCTGTTCTGATCTAGGTTTTCTATATACTTTAACATGCCATGTTCAGAATGTCACAACGCAGAAATGCAACAGTGAAGTTTTGTAATTACAAATGTTCGTGATGAGTGATTTTGTCTCTCTTACCTTAGTGTCAGAATACTAAGATGTTTTGGTAATGAGGAAGGAGGGAAAAAGTAATTCAGCAGAAGGGGTGCTATTTTGTCGACTATAAATCCTCACATGCCATGTTTAGAGGGTCATATTAAAAAAATGGTACAGTAAATTTTCTTATACTTCATGATTTTCATAATTTGTTACCTTGTGTCTCACACCTTTGTGTCAGAATTCTGAGATGTTTTTTTCTAAACAGGGGCCATCGCAATACAACAGAAAGAGCAATTAGCTTTTTCCTATAAATTCTCTCATGCCACATTCAGAGGGTCATATTTTAAAAATGGTACAGCAACATTTCCTGAAGTTCAGGATTTTGAGAGTCTGTTACATTGTGTCTCACACCTCAGTGGCAGAATTGTGAGACGATTTTATAATCAGGAGGGAGGGTTATAGCAATAAGCAGAAAGTGTCATCACCCTTTGCTCATCCTCCGTTAACCATATATTCTCATATGCTATGTTCTAAATGTCCCATTGTAAACTGCTATAATAACATTTCTTGCAAAATGCAAGATTTTGAGACTTTGAGAATTCACGTTTTGCCTTTGTCTTATTTACTTGTTGTCTAACATGCCAGTTTGTGTTATTGTGAGTTTTGAAAATTGGTTTTCGATTTTCTGAAATGTGTTTCATACAAAAATGCAATTTGGATAATCATTACTTACATATTCCCCTTTACTGAGGATATGTGCAGTAATCCACTCGGATTAGTATTTTTAAAAATGACTATAGAGAGCCATCTACAGGCGAAAGGCGGAATAACAGCACAGCAGCAGCACTTAAGGTGGAACGAAAAACGCGAATAAGAAGCTGGCGAATAAGCAGCCAACTTCAGCCTCGTTAATGCAATAGGATTGGGTGAGGTAGAAAAATATTTCTTCCTCTGAATCCTAACATTTTTGTAGGTGTTCTAGGACTTCTCGTTTCAGATAAAGCTGCCAATACATCACTTATTTCTACTCCATCAATATCAGCAGTGTTATCAGTACTGAGCCCTAAGTGTGGGTCCTGTCATCATATAAAAACTTGAACGTATCAACTGCATTCACCTGAAAAAATCTGATAAAATTGAAAAATACATCGGAAACAAATTTACACTGTTTTTTTCAGATCCAGAAGAGACTCATCATGAGACTCAAAACAGACCTGTTTTTAATTCTTTCCAGGAGGAAAGATTATTCAGATGCAAACATGGGTCCAAAATCAATGTACTCACCTATCTGTGTTGCTTCTTCAAATCCTTCAACTGAACGTCGGTATTAAGGGATGATATCATACAAATTTTGGTTTTCTTTTAAAGCACTTTTTTTAAAAAAATATGAGCCTCTATTATAGTTGTCTTGGATGTTTCACAAGGTATAATAGACCCCCTTGTGCCCTCCGCTAAAATATTATAAAATACAACAATCTTTATATATATATAGAACAGCATTTATGGTTACATCTATATTAAAATTAAGATAAATATACAAAAGTATTGAAATACAAATGTACAGTCCTAACATAATCATGCTGTCCAACTGTCTTTTTTGCTTTTCAAGTTCTCCAACAAATCTGTGTTGTAATTTTAAATATTTTAACTAAGGGTGCAACGAGAGTATAAATGAATTCTCCCGCCAGCCATTTGAAGGTCAAAGTCCATGGCTGAATATGATTCCCTTGAATGTTGGCCATGACTGGTCATTCCCAGTGATAATGACTAATGTACTCACTTGTTTACTTGTTGTAGTTTGACACACAAAACAACTGCATTTCCTGCAAATATCAAGTGGGTTAAGGTTTTACTAAGGAATCCAATTAAGTAGAATAATGAGAAATGGGCTCGAACCACTAACCTTTCAAATAACAGCTCCCAGAGACTCACGTGCAACCCTTTTCTCCATTTGCAACCTTTTGGTAAAAAAAAGACTTTATTCTTGCCGGCCTGTGATATTTGTTTTGCACTGATAAGCAAGATCTGTGTTTCATCTTTCGCAAGCTGTATGAATTTCATGAAAAGCAAGTTGTTCTACAAAGAAAATGAAAACTTGCATTTAACAAAATCAAGCCGCACGTGATCATCCATAGTGATACATTCTATAAGACAAGACAGGAAGAAAGGCAACACTGGGATTTGAACTCAAGATCTCCTGTTTAATAGGAAAACGCATTAACCAAATCAGCCAAAGTGCTGTCAGAGTATTAACATCATGTCTGATGTCAGTGATTGCAGCTGACAAGGAGGATCGCTGGAGGACAGTTCACTGTGAACAAGTCAGCCTGCATGATGAGGGGAAGAGACCAGCCTCTGTGATGCACTATAGAGTTACACTAACCTTCTGCCCTACTGTTCTCTGCTGCATTCTACCCTAGCAGATAAATATTGGTTTCCATGCGTGTAAGGTTTCTTTTTTTTGTCAAATATTTTCAAGCATATTTTTGCTGTTGAAAATAAGTTGTTTGTGGTTTTGAGTGTTGTGTTCCTCTTCCCTTAGTGTCACCCAAAGTGATACATTGTGCTTTGGCAATTCTTCAGGCTATAGTTTTTAGAGGAGCTCAGTTGAATTAATTTGCTTAGATAAAGTATTTATTTTCCTTTTAATTCTTTAAAGCATATTACATTGTCAATACATTGTATCTTTCTTCCTACTAATTGTCATCATTTTTTTTCTGGCTTGATCTCGTAATCAGATATTAAAAGAAGTGGGACAGATTCATGCACACTAAAAAATACGAAAGGGTAGCAGGACACAGTAACCACCAAACATCTTGTAGATTAGGAATGTGCCTTAAATATTTCAGTACTTTAGAGGGTTCTGCCATTTTAGATGTTGTACTGTGCCTGTCTGATTTATCAAAGTGTCATTTAAATCTCCCGTCATTTCTATATCAGTCTGAAGGCCTTGCAGTAAAGATTGCAATTAATTCCCAAATGCCAAGTTTCCCACTGATGATACGTACAAATAAATTAATGTACATTTTCCCCCAAAACAACCAATTTAAAATAAAATGCATCTCTCCTCATCTGCAGTTTGAGAGATTAATGTCAGAATAAATACAGGTTTAAAAGTTAGGAGCATTGATAGTCCTATTTTAAAATTATGCTAAAATGCTCACAATATATTAAAAAAGTTCTATAAAATGCAAAAATAATTAAAACATATTTTTGTATTTTTTTTACAAGGTAAAAAAAATGATACACAGTTATAAAGATCAGGAATTATCAATTTGAAGTTACAATCCACTTACAATATGTCAAAAATGGCAAGAATATGTAAAACAGGTGTATACCATTTTTTAAAAAATGAAACAAGTAAAAAATAAATACTAAATACTTTTATAATTCAGGAATGTGATTGGTCAGATGCTTACGATGAGTGTTGTTGGGGTTTCGTGTGATTTAGCGAATTGAAAAAATATACAATTTAAAAACGGCAAGAGCTCGTATGAAAAAAAATAGTTTGCAAGTATCTTTGTTGTAACAGCTGCGCCAGAACTAATGTATTCATATACATCAGAAAAGTACCTGAACTTGACTGGTTTATATTCAGTTATGTGCATTGGGAACAAAAGGGAGACTTGCATGGATTTTATTAGGTTTTAGGAATCAGAAAATGTATTTTTGCACGTTTATGCCTACGAGCAGAAATAACTTCCTGCTTTCAGCGCTTTTATTGTTTCTGCTTGTAAATTCGAACAGAGAAACCCAGTACCGACTCACAGAAATGCCCCGGAGTTTCTGTGTTTCTGGGATTTAAGAGGGATGTACTGTATGTAGACAGTAAAGGGGTTTTTTTTTCCCGCTGTAGAGTATGAAGGCGATTTGATGAGTCTGGAGGGAGGAGACGCACATTCCGCACGGGGAGCACAGAACAACGAGTTTCACCTGCAGCTCGCCAAGTCCTGTCCTATATAACCGCTGAGCCTGGGACACACTGAGTCTCTAACCAGTGTTGGAGATGTAAAGGGTTAAACCCAGAAGTCGAGAGTGGAGTTTTTGTATAAGTGTTTGATTAAGGGATTAGGGTTTTGGAGGGTTTGGTGCACAGAAGAAGTTTCGGTTTAGGTTTAGTTTGCTTTTAACACATTTGTAACGGCCATGGCGGCCTGTAGAGTCGGCATGCGCCGTTACTTTTACGCACATTTGGTGTATAAGGGTGGTGAGGGTTCGGCTCACTCAGGTGATATTTCACGGTTGGACTTTTCAAGGAAGGTGTTACAGAAAGAGTTAAGGATTAGGGCATTAGATGTCAATTGCTTAATTACTTTGCCGAAGGGAATTGGTTTTGACATCAGTTTCAAATCGGCAAAGTTACTGGAGGAATTTTGGAAAAAAATAGAAGAGAAAAAAGATGTGGGCCTGATTAGAATGTTTAAATGGCAGAAGCTGATGGATCTTTCCAATAGGACTATGATTGTTCACATATTTAATGAGATGGTGATGAAGGAAGATATTGTGACATGGTTGTCTAAGTATTGTTTAGTGAAAGGTGAGCCTCAGAAAGTCTGGGATGATGATGGCATCTGGAACTGCATGGAAAGTACCTGTTTCATTGCATGGAGATAAAAATGGTTATGGTGGATTTAAACACATTCCTTCTCTGATTGGATTAGGTGAAAATAGAGGCCTTGTGTTCTACCAAGGGCAGCCAAAACTGTGCAGGAGGTGTGGGGTGCTGGGTCACTTTGTGGATGCCATTACAAAGGTGGTGTGTGGTAAATGCAAGGAAATTGGACATGCATATACTGAATGTACAAGCGTGAGGAAATGTAATCTCTGTGAGTGTGAAGGTCATGTGTTTAAAGACTGTCCAATTTCCTTTGCAAATAGAACAAAAATGCAAAAACAGTTTGAAGAAGCATTTTAGGGCTGGAGCAGTGGTTATAGATCAGGAACTGAATGTGGTTGAGAAAAGGAGAGCGAGGGTTCAGAATGGAGTGAAGGGAGTGAGGATGGGGTAGAAGAGAATGATAATGATGCAGAAAGATTTACATCTCTCCAATATATGTAATCCTACTGACCAAGCTTTAGAACCGGTGACTCAAGGAGGGCAGATGGAGAACTGTCCTGTGGATAGTGGGGGTGGTGGAGGAGGAGAGAAAGAAAGCAAAGGGGGGAAAAAGAAAAAGGCCTGTATAGTAGGTAGAGGTACGTCAGCACCTTGTAGTGAAACCAGCGAGAGCACTGGTGGTGTATCTGGGTTTCATGAATGTCTAATTTAAACTTTTAAATGTGTATTGTCCGAGTTGCCCACATGACCGATAATTCCTAATTCAGGAATTGAGAGAATATTTATTGGGATGGGAACCAGTGGTTTTAGCTGGGGATTTTAATTGCCTTTTAGAAAGAGAAGGCAGAATGAGGGGTGAGAGACAGGTCCAATTTGATAAGTCATCAATATTATTACAAACGGTATGTAAAGATTTTAAACTGAAAGATGCCCTCAAACTTCATAGTCAGGGGAGGGCAGGCTTCACATGGTACAAGTCTAATGGGACCCAAGCCTCACGCATAGATTTTGTTTTGATACTTGATTTTACTTTCACGACCGCAGGCTTAACCCCTGACCATTGTTTCTCTCACCATTGTTTACTGTCATGTACTCTTTCTATTCCAACGGCTGTTACTGTGGGGAAGGGTGTGTGGAAGCTCGATATTTTGCTTTTGGAAGTTGAGGAAGTGACGCAGAGGTTCAGGGAAAGATATAAGGAATGGCAGTGTTTGTATGTCCTGTTTGGCACAAGAGCACAGTGGCTGACCCTGCGCTCTGACCCCCAGCTTCTATCCCTGTCTGTGTGTCTCATGGAGTTAGAAAGGAGTTACAAGCTGTGCAAACTTCCAAATCTGTAACATCATTTCAAGGGTGTATGATAGATCAATCACAAGATCAAATGGCTGTTTATTTTTGTAAGATTGTAGTTCACTACTGTTCTTTTGACTCTTGAGCTTGCATTATACAGCTGTTGAGTGCACTTGAATCTAAGAGATATCCAACTGATTCAATCTGTCTGATGAATGTTAAATGGGTTGTGACTTTTGGCAAAGTTTTTTGCAATATTATTTGTTTCATGAATACCATTCATCTCTATAACAACTTTCCTGTCCCCTGAACATATGTTTTAAATTGCTTGATCCCATTGGGTGCAACCTTTCCATTGTACTCATAATGTGTTTGCATTAGGAGTGTGTTAAATAAGCAGAAAAGAGCCCTTTTCTTCAACTGCTTCTGATCTTATACAGTGGTCAGAATCTGTCATCCAAAAGCTGATGAGTGGGGGGGGGGGGGAATTAGTACAGATGCACAATCCATAAAAAAACATTAAAGAGCATAAGGGTTTTCATCACATGGACTTGTTTGACTGTTGAGGATTAATGTTTTGGTGGCAGATCAATTAAAGGACAATAACCAGAAACACTGGTTCTCACACTGAACGCATTCTCCTTCAATCTTTTTTACCAACAGGTGAGTGGAGTTGCCATGGGCACCAGAATGGGACCCAGCTATGCCAATCTCTTTGTTGGCTGGGTAGAAGAACGCTTATTCGCTTCCTACACTGGCTATGTCCCTGACCTCTACAAGCGATATATTGATGACTGCGTCGGTGCTGCCATATGCTCCGACGATCAGCTTAAGTGCTTCCTGCACCATTTCACCAACTTCCACCCGTCCCTCAAATATACGGTTAACATATCTTCCACTACTCTCCCTTTTTCACAGTTCCTTCGGCTACAATGACTATGCAGGGACGACATTGACTTTGTGAACCAAGCCCTCAAAATGTTCTCCCTTTTGATCAACAGAGGATACCCCAGCAATGTTATTGACGGGGCCCTTGCCCGAGCCAAAAACACCCCTCGGACCATCAACCGAATCAGGAACTCCTACAGTAACAACCGCATTCCTTTGGTGCTTCCCTACCACCCTGACACACTTCCTATCCCCAGGACTGTAAACGACAACTTTTCCATCCTACACGATGATCCCTCCATTGGGGCCCTCTTTTCTGACCGCCCCATCATCTCATATCGCCGATCACCTAATCTGCGCAACCTTCGTGTTCACAGCTCCCTTGACCGCCCTCAGCAACCATCCACACCAGGCACTTTCCCTTGCAACAGAGCTCACTGTATCACCTGCAAGTATACATCCAACACCACACTCATTCAAGGCCCCTCAGGACAATTCCAGATCACCCAGATGGCATCCTGTACCTCCAGCAACCTTATTTACTGGATCTCTTGTAGTAAATGCCCAGTTTCTCTCTACATTGGAGAAACATGAAGGAGACTTGGAGACCGCTTCAGAGAACATGTCAGGGCTGTGAAGATTAAAGATCTCTCCAAGCCCATTGTTTCTCATTTCACCTCTGATGGCCACGACCACTCTAATCTCTCCGTCTGTTTTCTCAAAAATGGTTTTCTAAACTCATACATTAGAAAGACTACCGAAACCAAACTTATCCTGCAGCTAGGATCACACCTCCCCCTTCTCTAAACGACAGACTGTTCTACTAAATTTTCTCCATTCATTGGTAGTTTCATTTCACACCTCTCAACACCTATTCTGACTTCACATCTCTTGATCGGCCTCTCTTTCTGTCCCCTGCTCCTCCCTCTCACCACTCCTCCCTCCCAGCCTTTGTTCTCCCACTATATTACCTTTGCCTACTGCCTTGTCTCTCTCACACCTGAAGAAGGCTCCACGGCTGAAACGTTTTCTCTCTTTTTTTCAGCATGGAATAAATCTATTACTTGATCCTTAACAACCGGAAACACTATCTTCGGTCTTTCCAGAGCTGTAAGTAGTCATTCCAAGTTTATTAACTTGTCTCTGTTTTGTATGTACTCTTCAATAGCCACTGATGTTATTTACAACAGCTATTTTTAAAAATAAATTTGCATTTTTTTGGACTTTTTAAAGAATTGGCACATTAGGTGGAGCGGTGGCTCTGTGGCTAAGGATCTGCAACTGTGCCTGGAAGGTTGCTGGTTTACATCCCACGGTCGGCAGAGGAATCCTACTCCGTTGGGCTTCTGAACAAGGCCCTTAACCCCAACTGCTCCAGGGGTGCCGTATAAATGGCTGACCCTGCGCTCTGACCCCCAGCTTCACTCCCTGTCTGTGTGTTCATGGAGAGCAAGCTGAGGTATGCAAAATAGGAATTCCTAATGCAAGAAATTGTATATGGTCAATACAGTGATCATATCTTATTGGCAAATGGTAATCTCCAAGGAACACGTAATAGGTTTATTCCATGCTGAAAAAAGAAGAAAGAAAACACAATGTTTTGACCATGGAGCCTTCTTCAGTTATGATTTGATTTTTTACAATCATACCCACACAAACTTTGCAGTTTTTAAAAATCTTGCACACACAACCCAGATATGTTGACTTTTTTTAAATTTTTGGTAAGTTTAAGAAACACATAGTTCTTTTCTAGTTTTGTTTACGTGGTGACTATCAGGAATCCTCAGTGAAAAGGTATGCAGATCCTGTGCAGATGCAGGAGCCAGTAGTTATTGAGACAGTCAAACAATCCAGAACGTCAGGTGAGGTCCAAGGTCGAGAGGCAAAAGGGAGTTCAGTAATCAGTAAGCGAGATTCAGAGTAAACGCGAGGTAGAGCTCTCAAAGAGAAGACTCAATACCGAGCAGCGGGAAGCGGGTTTGGATGGTTAAAAAAGTGCTGCAGAGCGTGTGCTGATGGATTAACACATGTTATTATTAACCCGCTGCTGGTACTGGTTAGTTCTTTTGTGAGTTGATCCCCGGTGGTTGTGACAGTGACAGAATGCTGTTTTGTGATTGATGCTATATCAAAATATAGGGCCCGTAAAATTAAGCACAGAAATAAAAACATTTAATGGACTTGTACATCTGTCGCACTCCTACACTATTAACATCCAGTGGGAGTTGAATTTCACTTATGTTTCCACTTCATTCAGCTGTGTTTTCTATTTTTCAGATTGTTGGCAATGCCACATGTTAAAGAAGGACAGAGGTGTAGGAGGCCAGAAGTGTGGTCAAGGGTTGGAGGAGTAGGGAATGTGATCAAAGAATTTCTGAAGTTTTCTGAGATAGAAAAAAGAAATAAGGTGGCATGACAATATGTGGTCAACACTGTCAAACAGAGTCCTTGGAGAGGATTGCTCCAGCAACAGGAAATGGTTATCAGTGATTTGGCATGAAGATAGATAAAAAGTAAGAACCCAAGTGCTTAGGGCGCAGAAGGGGGTGAGTATTGGTAGGGATTCCAAACCAGATGACAGTACACAATCTATAGTCAATATTTCAAGTCAATGTGAGGGATGTAGTTTGGAAGGCGACACAGAGCTCAGAAGTTCATTAGAAGATACAGACGATGCACAGGCAGCACAGACAGTGGTGACATGTTAGAGGGAGACAAAATCTGTGTAGAATCAGAAAAAAGCCTGAAGAACACAGTGAATATTCCCAGGGGGCAAGCTCATCTGGGACGTCACCTCAGGATAAAAGGGGATTAAGAAAGATTATGTCTGTGCCTAAAACTTTCAAAGTATGTCTAAAGGCTGAACAATGGAGAAAATTACCACTTCTTAAAGGTACATCTAAACTAAGATAACCATGGACCCATATCTTATATAGCAAGTTCAGGAAGATAAATCCTTGCTGTCAATAGCCTTCAAATACCAATACATCAGGAAAGAGAATTCTAATGATTAAAGCAGTCTGTACTTTCAGTTCCTACCTTCAGTACCTTTTACATTACAGTTCCTGTAATGTAAAATACATAATGACAAGACACAAACCAATGGGCAATGATGACATCACAATTGATGTTGTAGGAGTAGGGCAAATACAACACAGTGAAAGGGAAACAAAATTTCGACAGGCACGCCAGCCTTATCGTTGAAAGATTGCCCGTGCCCTCACAAAAGGAATCAAAAATGTGTACTACAGGCAGCTGAGCAGAACTCTGCTTGCTGAAATTGCAGCAGGCAATTTATCTAAGGCTCACAAGCAAGTATTAAACACTTCAGCATTTACTATTCGAATACCACACTATGTCAAAACACTGCCGCTTCTTAAGTTAATAAGTAAGGGTTTTTGAGCACGCATTGTGTTGTTAATGCTTATATTAAAAAAAAGCATAAATTCACATAATGGAATTTGGACTGAACAAAGTAGTCCAGCCCCTTTACAACATTACATACCCACTGATTAAAGCTTAAAACTACAGAAGCAGGAGTAACAATAATGGCAACAACATGTTTGGAGTTCGGCATTTCATTTATTCTGCAGAAACATCGTACCGGAATGAACTGCCCGAGATAAAAGAGTAATTGCGGCTTCAGATCGTTTTTACAGAGCATTGCGTTGTTCTGTTCATGCTGACTACACGCTTTAAATTTGTCATTTACTGCAAGCGTTGCTTTTCCAGGTTTTTCTGAAATTCTTCGCATTTGAGCCAGCACTAAAATATTTCATTCCCGTCGCTGAATACATCGTGGAAACGGTATTTGCAACGGAATGCTGTCACACATGAAACCTCTTTGTTATTCGGTTCTGAAGTTTGAAAATGAAAATAAAACGGGGGTCACTTCATAGGCTTGAAAGAAGTCCAAGCAGCATAAAAACCCGCGTATTCTCACTGCTTTTATAAATCAGCCTTAAACATTTGAATACATACAGGTACCTTACTGCTACTAATCACATTCACGTGTTTACAAAGCTTTTTTTCTGTCCGTTATGTTCTTGCGAAGCAGTTTCTCCGTTTTCCTCGTACTGTGATTGTCAAGCGAACACAAGAAGACTGAAACAGTGTAAAGGCAGGTAAAGCAGACAGGGTAAAACGCCTAATTGTCGGGAGTGGGATTTGAACCCCTGCCTCTATTTGGAGAGCGAAACACAAAGCTTAAAAGACACGAAACTGGGAATTTGCTGTTTTAAACTGCTTGACTATCCTGAAAAAATGTGTGCTGATTGCACCAGTCGTATGCGATTTTCCGTAACTTTAGGACAATTGATACGAATGGACGAACACAATTTGTGGCGTTTAGCATGACATGGAAAACGGTACCGGAGCATTCGGGTCCGGACTACCAGACTCAGAAACAGTTTTTACCCCCGCACTATCAAACTATTAAACTCCCAGCCTCTCTCACCTCTCACCTATGATCTGAACCTCACAGTGCCTTCTTTCTTACCAAAAACCCAAACACACATTGAAAATCTACCTCTCCCATACATGTCAAAAGCTCACTCCCCTCATTTCTATCCCTTTATTTCATTCTTTTGATGCATGTTTTTGCACATAACCTGTTACCTTTTTATTGTTTTGCAAACTGCCTGTTGTTGTTTTATTCACTTCGGCTGTTGTCTCTATCTTTCTTTTGTTATACAATTGTATTGTTGTTGTGTTTTATTTCTTTGTACTACTTATGTCCGAGAGCTAGCTAAATAGCATTTCGTTATACCATATACCTGCGTATGAGTATAATGACAATAAACTTGAACTTGAACTTGAACTTGACATAGTCTTGCAGGCGGTATATTATTTTATCGTTTACTCGTTTAAAAAAACATGGTCTTCTCGTTCCTAAGTCAGATTTTTAGTGCTTTCGAACGTTACTTCCAACCTGGACTGACAGCTCACCCGATCTGTTTGTGATCAGACCATGGAGTCGGGGGCTGTACTAAGCGCACGTTCCTTCCCAATACTGAGGCGATCATTCGGAAGGTGGGTGTGAAGAGAGACAAGCTTTGTCGACTAAAAAGCAGGGCAGGATATGCACGAATACTAACCACTGGCAACAGTTATGTTCTCTTACTATTGAGACTCCTACATTGCGAGCTTTTTTGAAAACTTTGAGATAAGGACAGGTGGGGTTTGAAACCACGATCTTCAGTTTACGAGACCAACGCCTTACCACTTGGCCACTGCACCTTTGAGTACATACGGGAATAATGTTGTTCAAATTATTTTTTTTCTGAATCTGGTTTACATCGCCTGGAGGTAGCAACAACAATAAAAGGGATACTTAACAAGGAGATACGCTGTAGCAGTGCGACTCCAACAGATGCTCCTGAAGAGGCTGGAGGTTTAAGCCAGCTCCTTAGAGCGCTTGGCCGCGTTACTCTCAACAGCGGCTCTTCAGCTCTTGTTGTTTGACCTAGTGGTTTTATAACGCGTGAAAACGACCGCAACTTCGTTTTCTGAGATGCTTTCTCTCACGTGGTGAAATCTCGACCTCTTTGGCATCTCTGGCTATAGTTCTTCTGTAGAGCCGGCTTTCACACCTCTGCTTATAGTGCCCTTGAAGTCATTTTATTTTTACAGGAAGACTCATTCACTAACGATCTCTCCTGTTTTAGAAATGCTTCAAAAGGCGTGTTTGATTCAACGGACAAACAGTATACTAATTGCACAATGCAGATTTATGCGGCATTCGTACTGGATTTGAGTGGGATTCTAAAATACTTCTTGCAAAGGTATTCAGACTTTCTTGAACCTATAATAAAAACACAGACCTGAAACTCCCTAGCTTCCAATCTCTGATGTTGCTGTCCTTAAACTCGGACGTGATGTTCTGCAGACGTGTGCATAATGTCCTGTTTTCTTACAGTGTAGACATTTTGCTGTTCACGCTCCGCATTCATCTGCTTTGTGCGTTAGTCCGCACCTGTAACATGTAATGTCAGCCGTCCCCTGTTCTTCTATATCTCTAGCATGACTCCGCCCTGCTGCTCGGCTTTTGTTTGTAAAGTTTGAGCGAGCGCCCCGTTCAGTGTCACTTTGTCAAAGCATTCTTGATTCTGCTTGAGCTGCTTCATGAATTCTAGCGACTGTAAGAGCTCTTTTTAAAGTCAGCCCTTCCTCGTGCAGCAATTTATAGTCTCTTATGTGCACATTTTTCCACAAGTTGATCTCTTAACATGTCAGTTTCCAATACTCCAAAGTCACAAGATTTAGCCAGTTATCTTAGTGCAGTCACAAAAGCATCAACAGATTCGTCCTGAGACTAACTTCTCTGCCTACATTTATGCCGTTCCAAAACCACATTTCTCCGCGGTGTATAGTAAGCGTCTAAGGCAGCTACAGCCTGTTCATATGTACCTTTTTCTCCAGGGAGGTTGGCGAAAATCCGCTGCACGGGGACCCGATACAGTGCAGTAATGTAGCACGTCTCACGGCATCCTGAGCTTCTGTAGATCCACCGGCTCTTTAAAAAAATCTGTACGACTCCATCCATATATTGTATTCCGTATACAAATCCGGAGCTCCGAGGTTCAGTAGAAGCGGTGGAAAAAGCTGGGCCTAAGCAAAGCTTCTCGGCGCGGCGGCCATATCTTCCAATGTGCAAGCTAAACGAAAAGTCCGAAAATTCAGAAGTTCGTTTCTACCAGCAAGAGAACTAAAATCTGCAGTGTTCTGCTCGCTTTGAGTCCGTCAAGCACTCATCTCTCGTCGCCATAAATGTTGAGTATCTAAATGTAGAGACGTTTTTATATTATTTTAACTATTTTATTAACTACACAGATCACGCCCTTACACCATATATTCCCGCCTTCTACTCTCTCGTTCTGTTGTCTGGCGATGTCTACTCACTATACTACATTTAGCATGACTTCTTGTTGCAGTTGAGCTCAAAGCTGGAGATGATCTCCATATTCTACCGCACTAACTAGTCCGAAACGTAGGACACAGTACACACTTTTTAAGTGAACTCAGGTTGTTAAAAAAATTAAACCAGCGCCCTGTCACAGAAACGTACCCCAGTCTCTCGCGCAACAAGCGGGGGTACTCAGCACTATACTAACGAGGAGCGCTTGTCTGCAGCTGAGCGTCAGCTCTGTTTACTGTCAGCAGTCATTGCCTCATTTCAAAAGACTTTCATCTGCTCTCAGCTTTTAAAGACAGTCTCAGCTCTTGATAAAGAAAAGCCGTGCGTGGGAGACTCCCTCTCTGAAGAAGTTTGCCGTCACCCTGCGAGGGAGAAGAGCCATCAATCACCGAGGCAACCACTGAGACAGTTAACATTAAACACGTGAAATGCGAGATGTTGTGATTTTTTTCCCGCTTAAGGCTTCTATCGTTTCTACTCTAACGAGAAAGACCTTATTAGAAGTGAGATTTTAACAAACGTCTCCAGGGTTAACTGCGACCTGAACGCAACGCCTAAGACCACCAGCCATCTTGCCTGTGGTACTTAGAGCAGCGCTCAATAAAAATGATCAGAACCCGAAAGCGCTTCTTATGCGGATCAGTATATTCCGATACCACTGGTTCTGCAGAAGAAATAAGAAAGGCCGAACTCAAAGCAGAAACGTGTTGCCATTACGGGTACTCTGTCTGCAGCTCCTTTAAGATCTACTCACACCGTGTTGCCATAAAGGCTACCTAATTAAAAAAAAAACTTATCGTCACCTTTTTGAACGTGATTATTAGACACCCATTAAATCTCAACCGAGGTTTCTTGAGAGATCGTTCAGCGAGCGAGTAATAAAATCTACTTCGCTTCCAACCTCTGCTGTCACTGTAAACTCGGACGTGATGATGTGCAGTGTGCCTTTCCTCTTGTCGTATTCAAGAGTACTCACTGTGTGAGCTGTACTCTACTGTGATTTAATTTAGATGATTACGTGGAGTAGAGTGACAAGATCTACTTGAACACTTTCGGTTTGTGAAATGAAACACTAAATACACTACTGTAAATACAAGTAATGGACATTTAAAATAACCACAGTAAAGCTAGAAGAGTGAAAGATAAAAGACTATTTAGAATGACATTCACAATAGAATTAAAAACGGCACAGCCGCCCGAACAGGGACTTGAACCCTGGGCCCTCAGATTAAAAGTCTGATGCTCTACCGACTGAGCTATCCGGGCTCTGAAAGAAGGTCGACACTGTCGGGATCCTCGCAAGTCACGTGTCTCTTCAGCCGAAGAGCAGTCATACCTGACCCGTCTGGATTGACCAGTGACAGACTTTATCCAGAAGCGACGGCACCACTCCCAGTAGAATGAGAGAGAAACAGCATGACATGGGTAGTTAAGGGGCTCCCACAATCCATCTTTCCTCACATTACTGATTTTTTTTTTCAATAGCATTTTGACCTTTTTTCACATTCAGATTTTTTTCACATTTAATAAAATCTTTTAATCATCAACATTAAAAAGAAAACAAATGGAACATTTTTTGGAACAATAATTTAAAAAAAAAAAACTTTCAATGCCTTGGTTGTATACATGTGCACACCCTTTATAAAGGGAGTTGCAACAGTGCTGAAATGTAAAGAGCATTTCTGTAGAGAAAACAGCATTTTTTCTGCCTTGATGTTAAGCTTAGGGAGCCTGTATTTTAGAAATTCTATTTTATAACACCTTGCACAGCCTCCCGGCAGACTAACAAATATTTTTTTGGAGAAATTGGCTCACACACCGGAAGACACTAACGTTTATTTACGTTAGAGTATGTAAAACTCAGGCTTTAACAGATGTTCATGATGTTTCACACGGGGTGTTACCTGTTGTAGTGTTTCAAAAGATGTGTTAGCGGACCACAAATTATCTTGAAAAGATTTGGGTTTGTACTGGCTGGGATTCAAACCCGACTCAATTATTTGGAAGGCGCCTGTACCACCAACGCACTTCCGAGAAGTGCCTGCAAATTATCACAATCCTCTCTCTCACCTAAAAAGTTATGGAGACACAGACGTCCAATGAAACTAATTTTATTCACTCAAGGCTCCACTCTTTTGTTGTGATGTCATTTTAATTAATATTAGCTTTGATAAGGTGTCGTTTTTTGCCTCTTAAAGTTAAAGTCTGCTCCTTTCTTCCTGGTATAGAAATAACATGTTCCATCTTTGTTTAAAACACCACTAAAAGTAAATTATTCAGCTCTAACGCCTGTGTGCATTGACAAGACATCTCAAAAGGACTTATCAAATAAGAACACGATCCTTCCTGTTACCATTCCTGTGGTTGGGGCGTTGTTTCACCCTTTTATCACTCGAGTTGTACAGAACAAGTGTGCATCGGTCCATGAAAATAATCAGTAGTGCTGTTTTTCTATGCATAGTTTAATCAAGAGCACTTAAAAGATGCAAAAAGCTTTCAAATAAAACAGAATTGAAAGACAGTCGAGTAATGAGGCAGAAAAAAAGCACTCCCCCGTCTGGGAATTAACCACCGTCGCACGTGTGACTGGATACAAAAATCATAGATTAATTTGTCTCTTGAAGCTTCAATGCGATTATTTTTCCTTCCTTATTTCTTCATTCCCATGCATTTACTCTGTAGTAGAGGAAACGCGAAAGTGGGAAACTGCAGGCATTCTTCGTGAGTGGTGGATTGTGATCAGTGAGCATCTGGACAAGTCTGTTCCATTGCGTTTTCCATCGGGGATGTAGCTCAGCGATAGAGCGCATGCTTCGCATGTATGAGGTCCCTGGTTCAATCCCTGGCATCTCCAGGTGCTTTATATTACAGTACTCACATCGCAATCTTCTGTTGAGTGAGAACTCTTTGCTTGCGTTCAGAGAGAGCCAGGTTTACACAACTAAATGCAGGCACACTCGACGTGCTGCAGAATTGCGCTGCTGTTTTAAATGTACCTCATTTAGTTCTGTTAAATCCTAAATTATTTGAACTAATCATTTAGTTCAAATTCAGGAAATCCAGAGATTACTTCACACTTGCCGTGGCTGTTGCAGAAAACACCTCTAGGATTCAGCGAGCGAATCCTCCTTCTGAACTCCGCACTAAACTGAAAGCTTCACGAACTCCTCACTGCGTGTCCTGTACTGTTACGAGTACTCTCGTGTAGATGTGAAGCACAGCCATAAACACACTTTGAACTTTGAACTCCGTTTGTTAATGAAAATGCAAAAGAGCATGACAAGTATTGATCGTATAAAATATCCATGGCACAACTCGAGAAAGTACTGAAGGACTACACATCGACTCTTGATGATTACAAGAGATTCAAGAAACACAACCGTCCGCACCTGGGTTTGGATTCTGAACGCTAGAGTTAAAAGAACATAAGCGACGTTTATGACCTATAAACTCTCTAAATTGTCTTATAGTTTATGAAATAAAACAATTTCTTAATAAATTCTAACTGTTGATAGACGATTTATTGAATTTTAACAAAATCACAATTACAAACTTTTTCGGTTAAACTGTTATTCACATACTCTAACGTAAATAAACGTTAGTGTCTTCCGGTGTGTGAGCCAATTTCTCCAACAAATATTTGTTAGTCTGTCGGGAGGCTGTGCAAGGTGTCAAGAAATAGAATTTCGAAAAGACAGGCTCCCTAAGCTTAACATCAAGGCTGTTTTCTCTACAGAAATGCTCTTTAAATTTCAGCACTGTTGCAACTCCCTTTATGAAGGGTGTGCACATGTATACAACCAAGGCATTGAAATATTTTTTTCATTATTGTTCCAAAAAACGTTCCATTTGTTTTCTTTTTAATGTTGTTGATTAAAAGATTTTATTAAATGAGAAAAAAATCTGAATGTGAAAAAAGGTCCAAATGCTATTGAAAAAAATCAGTAAAGAAAGATGAGGAAAGATGGATTGTGGGAGCCCCTTAACTACCCATGTCATGCTGTATTTCTCACTCATTCTACTGGGAGTGGTGCCGTCGCTTCATGATAAAGTCTGTCAGTGGTCATTCCAGACGGGTCAGGTATGACTGCTCTTCGGAACAAGAGACACGTGACTTGGGAGGATCCTGACAGTGTCGATTTTCTTTCAGAGCCCGGATAGCTCAGTCGGTAGAGCATCAGACTTTTAATCTGAGGGCCCAGGGTTCAAGTCCCTGTTCGGGCGGATGTGCTGTTCTTAAGTCTGTGAATGTCATTCTAAATAGTCTTTTATCTTTCACTGTTCTAGCTGTACTGTGGTTATTTTAAATGTCCATTACTTGTATTTACAGTAGTGTATTTAGTGTTTCATTTCACAAACCGAAAGTGTTCAAGTAGATCTTGTCACTCTACTCCACGTAATCATCTAAATTAAATCACAGTAGAGTACAGAACACGCAGTGAGGAGCTCACACAGTGAGTACTCTTGAATACGACAAGAGGAAAGGCACACTGCAACTCTGCAGAACATCACGTCCGAGTTTACAGTGACAGCAGAGGTTGGAAGCGACGTAGTTTTCTTCGCTCGCTGAAGATCTCTCAAGAAACCTCGGTTGAGATTTAACGGGTGTCTAATAATCACGTTCAAAAAGGTGACGATAAGTTTTTTTTTTAACTAGGTAGCCTTAATGGCAACACGGTGTGAGTAGATCTTAAAGCAGCTGCAGAGTACCCGTAATGGCAACACAGTGCTTTGAGTTCGGCTTTTCTTATTTCTTTTGCAGAACCAGTGGTATCGGAATATACTGATCCGCATAAGAAGCGCTTTCAGGTTCTGATCATTTTTATTGAGCGCTGCTCTAAGTACCACAGGCAAGATGGCTGGTGGTCTTAGGCGTTGCGTTCAGGTCGCAGTTAACCCTGGAGACGTTTGTTAAAATCTCACTTCTAATAAAGAGGTCTTTCTTGTTAGAGTAGAAACAATAGAAGCCTTAAGCGGGAAAAAAATCACAACATCTCGCATTTCACGTGTTTAATGTTAACTGTCTCAGTGGTTGCCTCGGTGATTGATGGCTCTTCTCCCTCGCAGGGTGACGGCAAACTTCTTCAGAGAGGGAGTCTCCCACGCACGGCTTTTCTTTATCAAGAGCTGAGACAACAGAAACAGACTTCCAACTGACATGAATTACTTCTTGAGCGTTTATGACTGTCTAGAAAAGCTGAGAGCAGGTGAAAAAGTCTTTGGAAATGAGGCAATGACTGCTGACAGTAAACAGAGCTGACGCTCAGCTGCAGACAAGCGCTCCTCGTTAGTATAGTGCTGAGTACCCCCGCTTGTTGCGCGGGAGACTGGGGTACGTTTCTGTGACAGGTCGCTGGTTTAATTTTTTAACAACCTGAGTTCACTTAAAAAGTGTGTACTGTGTCCTACGTTTCGGACTTGTTACTGCGGTAGAATATGGAGATCATCTCCAGCTTTGAGCTCAACTGCAACAAGAAGTCATGCTAAATGTAGTATAGTGAGTAGACATCGCGAGACAACAGAATGAGAGAGTAGAAGGCAGGAAAATATGGTGTAAGGGCGTGATCTGTGTAGTTAATAAAATAGTTAATATAAAAACGTCTCTTTATTAAGATACACAACATTTATGGCGACGAGAGATGGACTCAAAGCAAGCAGAACACTGCAGATTTTAGTTCTCTTGCTGGTAGAAACGAACTTCTGAATTTTCGGACTTTTCGTTTAGTTTGCGCCATGGAAGATATGGCAGCCGCGCCGAGAAGCTCTGCTTATGCCCAGCTTTTTCCACCGTTTCTACTGAACCTCGGAGCACCGGATTTGTATACGGAATACAAGATATGGATGGAGTCTTACAGATTTTTTTAAATAGCCAGTGGATCTACAGAAGCTCCGGATGCCGTGAGACGGGCTACATAACTGCACTGTATCGGGGCTTCCGTGCAGCGGATTTTCGTCAACCTCCCTGGAGAAAAAGGTACATATGAACAGACTGTAGCTGCCTTAGACGCTTTACACCGCGGAAAAATGTGGGTTTGGGACCGGGGTAAAGTTAGCTTGAAGTTAGAAAACGATTTTGGCACGCCTGTAGGACTTTCGCAAAATCTCTTAGAATTACAAAAACACATGCTTTGTGTATAAAATACATTGTGAGTGCTTTCTCAGCCTTCACTTCTTTCGTTTTTATGACGTTTTTTTGACCACACTCGAATATTCTTTTGTCCATATCTTCGCAATGGAAGCACAGAACGCCTTCAAACCAAATGCATTTTAAAGACCACGACTTGTGGATATTTCCACAGCCTCTACACCAAACTATCAGTGAGCTAATTATCTTTTTTTAAACGGTTTTTCATCTATGCGTAATTACGCACGAACTGGAACCCGGGGACCGCTGTGTGCACACGTTCACAACCCGAGAAATACTGTTCAATACGGTCAATATGACCATAGGAAGCAGAACAGCGCAGTCTCCAATTACCCAGACTGTAAGCACGGGAATAAAGCTTTGTTTGATTTCTGAAACCCCTCCTTTACGTCCTGTTTTCATTCAGGTAAGGGTCAACTATATTGACAATGCTACTGACAGCAGGAAGATTAAAATATTCTTTACTCAGCGGCTTATTAAAAACAGCTCCCATGATGTTCCAACCGATTTACACAGAACACTGACACAGCTTTGTGTTCTGAATCTCTTTTTCTCATGTTTTTATTTAATGTGGCACAATGCACTGGGGTAGGGGTATTCTGTTCACAAACCAATAGCATTTAAATCACAGCACCCACAATGCTGCATGTAAGTGTTTTGCACACTAAGCAGGTCCTCTCACTTTTCCCAGCTTTGTTTTGGGTTGTGGCCCCTTTATTTTTTTATGATTTTCTGAAGATAACACTAAAGGTAATACACTGGGATAGGTGGGGTCTTCTTCATGGCTTCATGATTTTTTGACTGTAATCAAGTGTTGTGCACACAAGGCAGGCCTCCTGACCTTTCACAGTCATGCTTTGTTGTGTGAAACTTTAATTCTCTTTTTAGGATTTTATGAGCATCAAAACTTCCAACTTCCACCGAGATGAATGGGGTGCTCTTCAATAGCTTTTTCATCTATACACACAAGCGTATATAACCAAGACACTCAGAACCAACAGAATCAACCTGAAGTCATAGAAAATCAAGAATGCCCCCGAGACACCTGCACCCCCCTCCTGGACCACTCTGGTATCAACACCCCCAAACCAATCCATACCAGCTAACAAGACTCAGAATCAGTGCAACCCTCCAACTTGGACCAAGAGCAGGATGGGACAAGAACCTGCACCACACTACGCACCCCTCAGACCTGTGGTCAAGGGCTGGTGGAGTAGGGAATATGATCAACGAATTTCTGAGGTTTTCTAAACTCGAAAAAAAAAATGAGTTGGAATGACAATATGTGGTCAACACTGTCAAACAGAGTCCTTGGAGAGGATTGCCCCAGCAACAAGAAATGGTTATCAATGGTAACAAGAAGTGATTTGGCATTAAGATAGAAAAAAAGTAAGAACCCAAGTGCTTAGGATGCAGAAAGAAGAGAGTATTGGTAGGGATTCCAAACCAGATGACAGTACACAATCTATAGTCAGTATTTCAAGTCAAAGTGAGGGACATAGTTTGGAAGGCAACACAGAGCTCAGAAGTTCATCAGAAGATACAAAAGATGCATGGGCAGCACACGGCAGCACAGACAGTGGTGACATGTTAGAGGGAGAAAAAAAATCTGTGTAGAATCAGAAAAAAAGCCTGAAGAGCACAGTGAATATTCCCAGGGGGCAAGCTCGTCTGGGACGTCACCTCAGGATAAAAGGGGATTAAGAAAGATTATGTCTGTGCCTAAAACTTTCAAAGTATGTCTAAAGGCTGAACAATGGAGAAAAATAGCACCTCTAAAAGGTACATCTAAACGAAGACGACCATGGACCCAGATGTTATATAGCGAGTTCAGGAAGATAAATCCTTGCTGCCCAATAGCCTTCAAATACCAATACATCAGGAAAGAGAACAGCAGAAAAAAAAAACTTTCTGATGATAAAAGCAGTCTGTACCTTCAGGTCCTGCAATGTAAAATACATAATGACAACAAGACACAAACCAATGGGCAATGATGACATCACAATTGATGTTGTAAAAGTAGGGCAAATACAGCACAGTAAAAGGGAAACAATTTCAACAAGCACATCAGCCTTATCGTAGAAAGATTGCCAGTGCCCTCACAAAAGGAATCAGCAATGTATACTACAGGAACCTGAGCAGAACTCCGCTTGCTGAAATTGCAGCAGGCAATTTATCTAAACCACTAACACAGAATGTGCTGAAAGTCATTTCATCAGAGTTCAGGAACAGTAAACGCATTCACTATGATCCAGTAATTGAATTACATATGGCACAAAAATATATGAAAGCATGGGACTTCAACACTGTCCATTTTTCAGGATATATACAGATTTTGCAGTTAGACACATTTGCTGCCTATCTTTACACAGAACAGAGTATGTGAATTCTTATTGCCCATCTAAAGATGAAGGAGAAAGTCAGCCTTTACCTGGATGCAACAGGAGGGGTAGTCAGAAAAATTCCATCGGAGAACAAAAGAATTTTGTAATACAGTCTTACGTTACCTGGAGGTGGAAAAGAAAGCCTCCATTACCAGTGTCTGAAATGTTGACAACTGACTACACCATTGTCAGTATAGAACATTGGCTACGTAAATTCATGTTTGACATCTCAACATGTACTACCAAGAGAGTGCAGCATGTAGAAACTGACTACAGCTGGGCCCTGATTCACAGTGTTCTTTTTGCCTTCAATGGGGACACCATCCATGCATACTTAAATCATGCAATGAAAGTCTGCCAAGGCAAACTTAAGTACACAGAACTTCAGATGTTCACTGTTCTGCACCTTTGCTCTGCCCATGTCATAAAGGCTGTCTCTCAAGCAATTAGTAAAAAAACAACAGACAAAGGACTGCGAGACTTTGCAACATTTTCCTTTGCCATCCTGCAAAACAGCACAACTTTGAGTGTCTCCAGAAATGTTTTCAAACACATGTGTATTGTACTCTCAAGCAGGAGGTTCACAACTGAAGTCCAATCTAGTGTCTGCCTCCTTAACGCTTACATTTCTCAAACAACCACACCAGACCAGATGGAAAAGGAAGCAGAAGTCAAAGACACAGATGAGGTACTGTAACCAAAAATGAGAGGCAGCCTGGGCTGCTCTCCTTTCGCTGTGGAGTTCAAAGGTATTTATGAAGACAGCATATCAGTTCAAGGACATGATGACTATGGGACACAACACAATGTGAACCCCTATTTCTGTGAAGACATAATTAGATTTCTGTTGCAAAGATACATGGCATTATTTCCACTGTGGAGTGGAATTTTGTTGGGTGACCTGACAAGATATGCTTCAGACAGCAAAAAAGACATATCAATGTCAGAGGTAGCACAAACAAGAGCCACTAACTGTCATGTTGAGACCTGGTTTGGCATTGTCAAGCAATCAATACTTCAGCACAGGAGGAAACTGAGGCCAACAGAGTTTATTACGATAATGAGAAAATCCCTCTAGGGTGTGTTGTAACAGAAGAAATAAGGTTCTTGATCCCGAGATGAAGTAAAACAGATGAGTTTATTGCATGCAAGGAACAATAAAGCTGAAGTCTTGTTTCCCGCAAGAAACAACAAAACCGAAGTATTGTTCAACGTACTGTTACAAACTTTTGGGTTATATAGTGTTTTCTTCTCCGTTTCTGACGTCAATCGGTATGATGGTAAAGAGGGGGGTTCATGGTATTTGGCCAGTTTACGATGTTCTGGGCAAATGGCCAGTTTAACATTACACCCAGGGGGGTTCCTAGCTGGCATCTGCAATCCTTATCAGTTAACCCCCTTTCCTGCCATAAACCCCTGCTTGTGACTTGGAAGTCTAAACCCCCTACAGAAAGGATTAAATTCAAACCCCCGTCTTCACATCTTTCTTCAGGTGGTACAGAGAACATATAATCCAAAATGATCTCCCCAAAAAGGTTTTGATGGCACCATTGATCACCACTAAGACACGTCATGAACATGCACAGGAACAATGGGCAAAGAGAGCACCAGGTGTAGGCAAAGAAACAAAAAATAAATTCTACAGCGCACCACAGAAAATTCCAATCCCCAAAAAAATGAGAAAACAGGAAAAAAAAAGTTAGCAATAGAAATATTGAAACAAGTGAAAAATCGCCATATGACAGCAACGGCCTGCAAGTACAGCAGGGGAAAGCAGGAACCGCAGAATGTAAAGAATGGCAGCACAAAGAAGAAGGGAAAGTGTCACCCAAGCAAGCTGCCGTGGGCATGACTGAAGTGATCACACCACACTGTGATGCACACCCCATCTCAAAACTTATAAAAGAGAAAACAGATTTCAGAAAGAAGGTAGGATTTGTATTTCAAATATTTCTCTGTGTGGACATTCACTTCTTTTTCAGAGCTTATGAATGTCATCTTCTACTACTGTAGGTGTTCTTTGTCGTTTCTCTCTAACTTGTTATACTTGTTGACAGTGGTGTGTAATCTCCATTTTCATTACGTTAGCTCCAGTGATCTCGTGTACGCTTTTGGCTTGGTAAATCTTTTTTAGGTTCACGCCCTTTGGAAAATTAATCCGAGTGAATTAGTGGTTGCAGTTTTGCCATCCATGCACAGTGCAGACACATATATTCTCAGACACTCGGAGTTTGTGTCTCTGAAACCAGATGAGTGGCTCATAGGCGAGGTAAGATGAAAGTGTTTGATTGCATGCATTTGTTAAGGTTTCTGAGCTTTTGTGTAATCAAATGTGTGTGAGTGCGTGAAATCACATCTTCTTCAATTGTGTTTGCTTTTTCCATAAGACCATTGAGTGTTACTTTCAAGTAGCGAAAGAATCCATGGACTTGGGGAAGAAGGTTTTCCTAATGAACAACAACACAACTGGTGTAATCATGAGTGGGAATAGAGAGCTCATGGCTAGACAACGTTTGTCCAAGGTAAGGACATCAAACATAAATGTCGACGGATTACATTAGTGAGGGGCAAACATGGTTTTTCACTAACTGATGATTGTTTTATCAATAGAGAAACAAGGAGAGCCACAAGCAATCAAAACAGGTCACAACTGTGCCCAAGGTGCTGCCTAAAGAAACTACCTTTATAGTCAGAAATCAAAATTCAAAGGTAGCACACCATCCCTGTGAGGCAGCCTGTTGTACTAATCTTGTCATTGTTTTCATTACAGGTCAACTTTGAAAACTATGAAGCCATTATTAGCCATTATTTTAACACTGGTGTCCACTGGAAATTGTTGGTAAGTGTGGTGCAGGTAATTCAAAACAGCGTAGTTTTGACTTGGAACCATTACAGTTCAAGTGATTATCCTTGTTGCATCTAAAAAAATTACAAATCACAATGTATGTGTTCCTCTCCTGTTAAAAAAGGTGGACATTGATAGTGAGTGTCCAAGGCAATGGTGACAGTGCACTTTTCCTAAATTATTATTGTGAATACTGCTGTGTAATGAACAGACAACCAAACAGGTCAAAGTGTCATGTAGGGAAAAAAGTACTGTTAGGTCATTTCCTGACTGTCTTTGCCAAGGTTTGCAAAATATTAAATGTTAAATAATATATAAATATAAATATTATATATATAAAATATTCAAATATTAAAAACTTTTGTTCTCACAACATAAAACTCCTGAAACTGCCTGTGTGTCTGGCCCCACATTAAATGCAACTTCATGTCTGATGATGGGCCCTTTGTTTCTTGCAGTATCTGTGTGCTCCATCCCAGAAAGTCTTTGTGGTCGACCCTATGGGGAGTGACGAGATGGCAGACTCCACTGCAGCGGCAAAAAGGTTCAGGTAAGAAATCAAGCATTGGTTTCGTGGTGAAATTCTGCAGGGGCAGCTTCCCATTTCAGGTTCAACTTCAGCATGACAAATATGTCCTCATTTATCAATAACCTATTTTTTGATTCACAGGGACTTTTTTAAGATGCGAAGGAATGTCCTAGGAAAAGAAGACTGGTTGAATATCAACTGGCACCCAAGCGTGATTGGTCACACCCAGCAAGCAGATGCCTCAAGCTGTTGGGTCTTTGTGATGCAGGTCAGCATAACCTTTCCACGCCGAAATTTTGGACTGTCTTAAAACTATTGTATGAGAGATTTTTAGGGAAATAATTGCAACAAACTTTTGTCTGTTAGATGGGCGCAGACATCATTAACAATTTCCCGGATATTCCAACATATATCGAAATAAACAGCAGTGCCAAAGAAATAAGAAAGTTGCGGGAAGACCTGTCAATCAGAATTCTTGAGGCTTCAGGTATTGTACCATTTGATCCTCATTGCCTACGTTTCTTGGTGTATATTATTTTCCTGAAGCATGTTCTCTCTCTGTAACAAGTCTGGATGAAAAAGATTCTCAATTTATTTATATGCAGAACTCATTTGGGTATTCTTTTTGTACTATATAACACAGTGATGAAAAGTAAATTAAATCACATTTCACACAGTTAAAATTCAATGACACTTTGGCCTTCTTCGTGGTTGACACAACCATTGTCTGGGAAAGGTGTGGGTCTAAATTGCCCATAGTGAAGCAAAGCAAACTGAAAAATGATAGCTGTGTGATCATGTGCCCCCTTAAAATCATAGCAACACACGCTGACACAAAAAAGGGTAACAGGTGTTGACAGGAGTATTCTGAGACATGACAATGTGCAGTTTAAGAAGCAGTAGAACACCTAATCAGGAAAGTGCATACGAAAAGGTCTCTATCAAACTGTCTTCAATTATGCAACAATGATCTGTAGATAACATTGGAAAAATCAGTCTATTTGGCATGTTTATTATAGCTCCTCTCCAGGACATGTGCCTGATGTGTGGAGAAACACCGGTGCGGCAGACAAACTGGGTAAGTGAACATCATCTCTATCTCTATGTGTAATGTACACACATACTAACAAAACATGCCAGTGAAATGTGATAGCTGAACTGATATAAGGTTTACTGTCCGTGTAGATTCAGTGTGACAGTTGTGAAAACTGGTTCCATGAATTGTGCATCTCAAAAGAAGAGTATGAAAGCGCAAAGAATGAAGTATCATGGATATATACATTTTGCCAACCCCAGTTTGGTGAGTATGCTCTGCATGCAAACTATCACTATGAAAGGGTTTTTTAAGCAGGACATGTAGTTTTAGATTCAGCAGAAACATAGGATGACATATTTCAGTGGACGTTATAATTGTTTGTTATTGTTAAGAAGTTTGGATTGCAGGCTTGTCTTCTGGCATTAATGGTTCTATAAATTAGGGATAACTTTTAAAAAAACACACCAAAGAAGGCACACATAAAAGATTACTGATAATCTGTGCAATTTATTACATGACACAGGCATCTCAAAGATAGAATTACTGTGTCAGATTAATGATTAGACATGGATGCATCAAATCACTTACTAGGTTTCTTTCCAATAGAATAGAAACAAAGACACGACCATGAACACCTAAAAGAGCTTGCCATTTAGCACAGAAACAATATAATGTCTTGCTGTAAAAACACAAAGTAAGAAAAAAGGAGTTTGATTAGGAGAGATCTGGCAAATTGTGCAAATACCTAGATCTTGATCTGTGACCCATTTATACTCCTTGGATCCTTTGCAGTTCATAACCCTTCTAACGGTTTTATATTTCAGGCACTGTTGATGAGTGAGCATCCACCCCCTACTCCCAAGAATTACATAATAGACATGTTGGAAACTCAACAAGACTGTCAACGTGTTCTCAGCAGAATTCACCTCCAAAAGACACATAAGTACAAGTTTCAATATCCCCCCAAAATTTATCTTGGGTAAGAGTAAACTTTCATACACTTTGCCAAAAAATAATGAAAAACACTAGAAACCATTTATTATCTATTGCCAGAAACCAAACAAAGTCCGTATGAAAACAGTAAAAAAGTTAATCATGTTAACACACTGTTAACATCACTGTAGTAGTGCAAAGAAATGTAAATCGACAGTATGTCAATATGAAATGATTTCCAGATACAATTGTATCCATCCTAGAAAGATAGATTAATCAAGAAATTCCACTCTGTTGTGAGAAAGATAAAAGAAAACTGGCTTCTATCAAATAGAAGTGTATCTAGGGTGATTTCTTATTATTAGGTTTCCAAAACAGTACCCTATCTACCTTCAGACAGGGCACAGTGCTAAAAGGATTCTAACTGGAACAATAAAACACAATCGCATCATCGAAGTCCGAACCCCACCGGCTTTCAATATCGTACCATGTACATCTCCAGGAGTGGAGACTCATCAAAAAGAACAGCCTAGACACCAAAGTGATACCAAAGTGACTTTTCTTACACTAAGTTTAAGGTAGTTGTAGGATGCTGTCTAGATCGATTAACAGATTACGTTAACAATAGCAAGCAGGTAGCAGAGCTAGCTGTTCTGCTTCCTATGGTCATATTGAGCATTTAGGCACACAGCCCCTAAATTGTGGAAATATATGTCAGACCTTTTTAAGGATGCCCCATACCTACAAGTATATTTAACAATGCTGTAGTCTTCTACATCGTCTCTGTAGTCTTCTTTATCCCAAGTGATCTAATTCTTTTGGAGGTGCAGAAACATAGATATCAAGTGGGTAAGTAGAAAACCACGTTGCAATTGTTTTTTCTGTGTCTAACCCATTTTTTTTTCTCCACACCATTCCTGCCACTATTCTCTCTTCGGTGCCTTTGGTTGATATTGAGCTCCGTCCCCCATGACAAGGGATCCTCCTGGATTACTGAAGCAAGGAACCCAGCCTACAAAACTCAAGATCCTGTACTGCTCAACCCAGTGGATGGGACACACTCAACATTAACATCTAGTCTCACATAATATATGAAATAGAATTCACCGTGTCAATCTGCATGGTTGTGCATGTGAACTGTTTCTACTAACTACTTGTCATACACAGCCAGGACCTGGAGGGGTGGTCAACCATCAGGCTTTGGACCCCCAGAGATTATTTTTCTCCTTTGGAGTTTTTCTCTCCTTCGTGCCTGATGGTTACACAGTCACATCATCAAGACTGCATACCACACCTTCATTGTGATAACAGATATAGCTTATTTAAAATGTGAAATTAGGAAAAAACTAAAACAAAACAAGGGAAATAAAAAGAATGTAAAATCTAAAGTTTTCAGATGTTGTGATGAAGCTTTTGACTCATGAATAGCACCCCCTATCCCAGTGTATTACCTGTAGTGTAATCTTCAGAAAATCATAAAAAAATAAAGAAAGGGGCCACAGCCACAGCAAGGTTGTATGAGGTTCGGGGGGCTGTCTGGTGTGTAAAACACTTGGTTTCAGCAGTGTGGCTGTTGTATTTGAAATGCTATTGAGCCATGAAGATGACCCACCTATCGCACTGTATTACCTGTTGTGTTATCTTCAGAAAATCATAAAAAAAGAAAGAAAGGGGCCACAACCACAGCAAGGTTGTATGAGGTTCGGGGGGCTGCCTGGTGTGTAAAACACTTGGTTTCAGCAGTGTGGCTGCTGTATTTGAAATGCTATTGAGCCATGAAGACGACCCACCTGTCCCAGTGTATTACCTGTAGTGTTATCTTCAAAAAATCATTAAAAATTAAAGAAAGGGGCCACAGCCACAGTAAGGTTGTATGAGGTTTGGGGGCCTGTCTGGTGTGTAAAACGCTTATTTTCAGCAGAGTGGGTACTGTATTTGAAATGCTATTGAGCCATGAAGACGACCCACCTGTCCCAGTGTATTACCTGTAGTGTAATCTTCAGAAAATCATAAAAAATTAAAGAAAGGGGCCACAGCCACAGTAAGGTTGTATGAGGTTTGGGGACCTGTCTGGTGTGTAAAACGCTTATTTTCAGCAGAGTGGGTGCTGTATTTGAAATGCTATTGAGCCATGAAGATGACCCACCTATCCCAGTGTGTTACCTGTAGTGTTATCTTCAGAAACTCATTACAAAATAAAGAAAGGGGCCACAGCCACAGCAAGGTTGTATGAGGTTCGGGGGCCTGTCTGGTGTGTAAAACACTTGGTTTCAGCAGTGTGGCTGCTGTATTTGAAATGCTATTGAGCCATGAAGAAGACCCACCTATCCCAGTGTATTACCTGTAGTGTTATCTTCAGAAAATCCTAAAAAAAAAAAAGGTTCCACAACCCAAAACAAAGCTTGGGAAAAGTCAGAGGACCTGCTTAGTGTGCAAAACACTTACCTGCAGCATTGTGGGTGCTGTGGTTTAAATGCTATTGGTTTGTGAACAGAATACCCCTATCCCAGTGCATTGTGCCACATTAAATAAAAGCACGAGAAAAAGAGATTCAGAATGCAAAGCTGTGTCAGTGTTCTGTGTAAAACGTCGGTTTGAACATCATGGGAGCTGTTTTTAATAAGCCGCTGAGTAAAGAATATTTTAATCTTCCTGCTGTCAGTAGTATTGTGAATGTAGTTGACCCTTACCTGAATGAAAACAGGATGTAAAGGAAGGGTTTCAGAAATCAAACAAAGCTTTTTTCCCGTGCTTACAGTCTGGGTAATTGGAGACTGCGCTGTTCTGCTTCCTATGGTCATATACAGGTTTTTCGCACGAAGCCGTATTGAACAGTATTTCTCCGGTTGTGAACGTGTGCACACAGCGGCCCCCCAGGTTCCAGTTCGTGCGTAATTACGATAATTACGCATCAATGAAAAACCGGAGGTTTAAAAAAAGATAATTAGCTCACTGATAGTTTGATGTAAAGGCTGTGGAAATATCCACAAGTCGTGGTCTTTAAAATGCTTTTGGTTTGAAGGCGTTCTGTGCTTCCATTGCGGAGATATGGACAAAAGAATATTTGTGCTTGGTCAAATAAATGTCATAAAAACGAAAAAGTAAAGGCTGAGAAATCATCCACAATGTATTTTATACACAAAGCAAGTGTTTTTGTAACTCTAAGAGATTTTGTGAAAGCGCTACAGGCGTGCCAAAATCGTTTTCGAACTTCAAGCTAACTTTACCCCGGTGGTCCACCATGATCTGTCCCTCCCTGATCTCCTGCTCCCGACTCCTTCTCCCACAGCTGCAATCACACTTTAAAGGTCTCGTTTTCCTTCATTCGCGTTATTTCTGTCCCGAAACTGTCCTCCACACACTGTGTGATATTAATCACGGCCCGACTCACCAGGATCTGGGAGACGCTGCGGAATTTGTCTTGAAATGAGTCCTGGGAGTCAGACATCGTGTTTCGGAAAACTTCTGAAACTTCAGACACAAACGATTTGAGAAAAACCTCCATGAAACAGTGAAGCTCGTTTTCCTGCTTCATTTGCGCGATTTCGGCACCGAAAAAATTGTCGACAGACATGATTTTAATCAAGACCCGTCTCGCCAGAACCTGGGAGATACGGCGGAGTTTTTCTTCAATCGACTTCTCGGAATCATCTCTCCGGTTTCGGAAAACTTCCAAAACTTCATGCACGATTGATTTAAGAACAATCTCCATTAAAGAGTGCGCCCCAGTTTCCAGATTAAGCAATAGATTCTCCATTTTTTTCAGAGTCGATCTGAAAAACACAAACTATTCCTGCAGCTGCAGTGGCTGTAAACACGTGGGTTTGAACACAAAAAGCGAAACATGGTCAAACAGAGGACTTCCGGGTTATCAAATGAACTTCCTTAGTGACCGTTGCTATAAACCACAAAAATATTAGTCTAATAATAATAATCTGAAAAAAAATAGTCCAGAATAGATGTTTGCGTTATATTATAGTGTAACGTATACGACCGACATTTTTATTTTATTTTTATTAAATGTGTAAATAATTTTCAAATACAACTACAAGAGCAGAAAAGGATACAAGAAAAAAAAAACACGAACAGAAAAAAAAATTAACTGCCAGAGGTAACGAAGTAAATTAAATTTTTTACATATATCAAATGTTTTCCTTGCTTTATTTGATTGATTTTTATAGAATTTAAATAATATTTCAACTCCATCTGAAAAGTACTAAAAAGGGGAGTATTATTGGACCATTTTGATTTTATGAATGTGAAATGTACTAAGAATGACTAATAAATTTGCTATAAATAAATGCTTTTTAAAAAAAGTTATCTTACACAGTACAATATCAAAGTCCTTAAACCTAAAAAAACACCTTTAAATGCCTACAAACAAAATTCTGCAAGTCTGTCCAAAACAACTTCACAAACACACACCTTACAACTAAATGTACCAAAGGTTCCCTTTCAGCCCGACAAAAAATGCACAAATCATCCTGCTCATGCTTAAATAAGTACTTTAGAGAGTACTTATTTAACTGGATAAAACCTACGAACAATTTTAAATGATATCTTTTTAACTTTATTTGTAATACAATATCCAACAGGAGTTGTCCAAACTAACTTCCAATTTATATTTTCAAATGGTGCAATCCAAAAAGATCAACTTGACGCACATGCCTTTCCTGTATAAAGTAAAAATCATCTCTCATTTTTTTACAAAACAAATCGCTTTTCTTTTTGCAACATTTCGAATACCGTTAATTTAATAGAAACATCTACCTTAATTTCTTATTTATTCCGCACATCTGCAGTCACTGTTTACATGTCTGCATTGTTTACTTGTACGTTGTCTACTGTTTGTACAGTATATTGTCTTGATGCACTGTCTGTACTTTGTGTAAAGTATCTATATCTATGCTCTCGCAGTCTCCTTCCTCACCGCTCCTGCTCGCTCGACACTCAGTCTCTATGCCTGGGCTCGTTGAATCTCTGTCCAAGTCTTTTGGATCTTAATGACTATATGAACAAAAAATAATTTCAGGTTTACAAATTTGACACCTACTCAATTCAGAGTGCACATGTTTCTTGTTACAGAGGGGAAAAAATGCACATGAAATTTCTCATGCTCACCTATAAGGCTCTGCATGGCTTGGCACCTCATTACCTGTCTGAACTATTATCGCCCTACTCCCCACCTCGCAACCTTCTCTCTTCTAATTCTGCTCTCCTAACTGTTCCCCAAGCCCATCTACATTCTGTGGGTGACAGGGCCTTCTCCTGTTATGCCCCAAGCCCTGGAACTCTCTCCCCAAGGATATCACAGAGTCACCTTCTCTAAACTACTTCAAATCCAGACTCAAAACCCTCTTCTTTAGAAAAGCCTTTACTGAACTGGTTCCATTCTTCACCCCTCTGCTTTTCTTAGTACCACGGTCTCCTCTTTATATTGTAATTGTGTTTTATCTTTTGTATTTTTATTTATTGTTGTTGTCATTCTGTAAAGAGCTTTGAGAAGCCACCTTTTAAGGCGCTATCCCCATGTACCCCATGTATTAAGAAGACCCCCCTATTCCAGTATATTACCTGTAGTGTTATATTCAAAAAATCATAAAAAAATAAAGAACACTTTCACAACCCAAAGCAAGGTTGTATGAGGTGAGGGGGGCTGTCTGGTGTGTAAAACACTTGGTTGTAGCATTGTGAATGTTGTGCTTCAAATGCTATTGAGTCATGAAGAGGACCTCCCTATCCCAGTTTATTACATGTCTAAACGGTGCCGTATTGAAAAAATCATAACAAAAACTGAAAGAGGTTTCACAACCCAAAGCAAGGCTGGGAAAGGTCAGAGGACCTGCTTAGTGTGTAAAACACTTACTTGCAGCATTGTGGATGCTGTGGTTTAAATGCTATTGGCTTGTGAACAGCATCCCCCTATTCTAGTGCACAGTGCCACATTCAATAAAACCATGAGAAGAAGAGATTCACAACCCAAAGCTCTGCCAGTCTTCTGTGTAAACAATCATGGACATCATGATTTGAACATCATGGGTGCTGTTTTTAAAAAGCTGTTGAGTAAAGAATAGGAATTTTCATGCAGAATGAAAACAGGAAATAAAGAAAGGGTTTCAGAAATAAAACAAAGCTGACAGTCTGGGTAATTGGAAACTGCTGTTCTGTTTCCTATGGTCATATATGGGTTTTTTCGCATGAAACTCTATTGAGCAGTATTTCTGCATTGTGAACGTATGTATGTATGTATACAGCGGTCCCCCAGTGTTCCAGATGGTGCGTAATTGCGCATCAATCAAAACCCCGAGTGTCAGAAAAGAATAATTAGCTCACTGTTATGTTTATGGAGGGGTTGTGAAAATTTTCTTGGTCTTGGTCTTGGTCTTTAAAATGCATTTGGTTTGAAGGCGTTCTGTGTTATATGATATGTGATATGGACACAAGAATATTCGTGCGTGGAATAAAAAGACAAACTGAAGGCTGTGAGAACATCCACAATGTACTTTGTACACAGAGCAATTGTATATACAAAGCAATTGTTTCATCAAAACACTACAGGCGTGGCAAAATCATTTTCGAACTTCAAGCTAACTTTACCCAGGTCAAAGTGATGAAGACACAGACATTCAATGAAAACGAATTTGATTCACTCAAGGCTCCGCTCTTTTGTTGTGATGTCATTTTAATTAATGTTAGCTGTGATTAGTTGTCGTTTTTGTCTCTTTTAACTTGAGAGTTAAAGAGTTTAAGAGTCTGCTCCTTTCTTCCTGGTATAGAAATAACATGTTCCATGTTTACAGCCACCACTATAAATTATTTGTTCAGCTCTAACGCCTGTCTGCGTTGACAAGGCATACATGTTTCCATGGGATATTTACTCCTGCTCCCAAACCAATATGCTGCAGCGATATCTGATAATGGTACTGTCACTGCTTGTGAGCCATGTGTTTCAGCTGTCAGCCTACTATCAACCAACGCTAGTAATATTACTGTTGTAGTAGAGGAGCAAGAGAGGTGCAGTCGGTAGAGCTGGTTACCCTTAAGTTCAGAATTGTGGATTCAAGGTTTGTTCGTGTCCTTTCTGATCCCTCTAATCTTTTAGTAGGACAGTGCAAGCAAGATGTCATAGCGTACATGTCACGCCCTCTGCAGCCAGAGGGCGCTCCTTCTCTGTCCTGTCCCTAGTTTCCGGTCTGCTGTCCTTCCTGTCCCTCTCTTTCCCTTGGGCTATATATTTCCGGCTCTTGCACTCTGTCCTCGCTCAGCATTGACGTTCGGATGTCCTGAGACCCGCCTAGCACCAGGGCGCCCCACGTCCGCTCCCTGAGGGCATAGGTTTCTATACGGCATTCCTGAACTCTTTGCACTAATGAGCCCGGGCCTTTTTCCCGTCTCGCCGCTACGCATATGGGTCTTTTTCTGCTCTCCTGCTCCCCACGGTTAGTCCCTTTTGGACGTCCGTGACAGTACAGTGACAACCCAATGTCTTTGTGTAATTCAGCTTTCTTACCACTTTGGGGCTCGATTCAGATATCGTTGTTAATGCAAGGGGCGAGCAAAGGCTTTTCTAAATCAAGGTTGGTCTGCTCACAAGTAAATATAAACACTTGAGCGTTTGCTGTTTGAAGACCGCACTTTGTCAAAAATACTGCGGATTCTTAATTTCACATAATGGTATTTAGACGGGGCAAAGTAGTGTAGCCCTTGTGCAACTTTGATTAGCGTTTGTTATTCGGTTTTGAGGTTTGAGGAGCGTAATGCAAATCGAGCTGGTGAATAGAAAATGAAACAGGAATCATTTCTTGGGCTAAGAAATCCAAGAAGCATGGAAACCCGTGGATTTTAACAGTACAGAACACTCAAAAATCGCAGTGTTGCTGCTTTTATATTTCGGTCTTTGACTTTTGAATGCATACCTAACCGGAAATCTTTCTTCACTTACAGACAGCTCAAAAAGTTCTTAAGGCAGAAATCGGAGCCCATCTAAAAGTTCCTTTCTGCTAATCACATTTATCACAAGGAAATCACATTTTCCTGCCCATCATGTTCTTGAAAAGCGGTTTCTCTGTTTTCCTCCTATTGTCATTGTCAGCACAATAAGACAGGAACAATGCACAAAAAATAAAAAAAGTAGCTATCAGAAGTGGGATTTAATCCCATATTTCCATTTGGAGACCAGAACACCCAACCAAGATGAAAGACATCAGTTCTCAAGTCTGACACCTTAGACCACTCAGCCATCCTGACAAGCAATGACAAAAGCTGTGCTGAATTCACCAGTAGTTCACTAAACTGAGTTTCTTCCTTGAACAGATTTGCTTGTCTACAGAGTAAATTGCAACATCCACGTGTGCAAAGCTCATGGAGACTTATTCACAAACACTTACTGCTGTAATAAATGCAAAAGGATCTTCCACAAAGTATTAGTTGGAGGGGTTCACACTTATGCAACCAGGGTGTTTATTAGTTTCAATTATTTTTCCAAAATTTTTCTCTTGAATTTTGTTGGTTGCAAGGTCACATTAAGGATGGAAAGACATCTGACATGATTTATCTTGATTTCTGGGTTAACATCACAAAAACTTGCAATTTCAATAAGGGTGTGTAGACTTTTTTATATCCACTGTACAGTCACTTCCTTTGTTAAGCTCCATGGGGCAACCTAGTTATTGTGAAAGGCGCTATATAAAAAATAATTTAATTTAATTTAATTAATCCAGAGCATCAAGGCACTTTACAAAACATGCATAGAAAAGTAGAGTATAAATGTGTAAAACCGTAGTTTCTGAAGTAACTGCTTGGATAATCCAACTGTCACTGTTGTTACTGCTTCTGCTGCTAATACTACTACTGTTACTACTACTACCACCATGACATCAGATTCTAATACTAATTCTGATACTAATACTCCTGCTACTACTACTGCTGTCATTACTAGTAATAGTGATAAAAACAGGGCACTCACAGATCTGTGGATGTGGGTCTGGACTCTAGAAAGTGATTCCATTCGCAAACAGCTCAGGACCTCAACACCTGTTGATGGATCACTTCTGTCAGACACACCAGTGGAGCCCAAGCCCACCTAAACACACACTCACACACACTGACAGATATACACCCACACACTCACACACATTATCACACACTGACAGACACACATCCAAACACTCACACACAGACACTACACAGACTCACAGACACACACATAGACACTACGAATACTTATAGACACACATCCACACACTCACAAACACAAATTCACACACTGACAGACACCACACACTCACAAACACATACGCTCATAACTACAAATACACTAGAAATAACACTAATACAAATACCAATTATATCGCAACAGTAACACTATCACTAAGACTTACACTATCATCATCACTAACACTGACACAAAATACTACTACACTTATAATACTAATAATAACAGTAATGCTATCAATAAAACTAACATGACTACTAGTGTAAATAATCTAACCTTATCTATATAATTATCATTAATATTAACAGGAATACTAGCATTAAAACAATCAGTAGCACTATCATCATTAATACTCACATGAACAGTAGCATTAATGTTAAAATTACCGATTGTACTCACACTAATATTAACATGAAGACAATATTAGTATTAGTTGCTGTCCGTGACGTCACACCGCTCTTTGTGACGAAGGCGAGACACCTAGCAGTGCACAGTGACGTGACGTCTGTCGCCGTGGTTACCATACGTATTATTTGTAAACAGTGGAAAAATGCATTTAAGCTTTTACTTACACAAATTTATCAACTTGGAATATAGTTTTTAAGAATTTATCAACTTGGAATATAATTTTTAAGCTCTAGCATACAATTCCTAAACAATCATTTGAATAATAATTATTTAATTTCGGATTGAACATTATTAACACTAAGGCGCTATTGAAATTGATCGATACAGGCTGTATTGACTGTTTTCTAGATATTTAAAATAGGGTCAAAACGGGAAAATAATTAGTACTCACCAATCATTGAAGTTAATCGATTAATCTACGGTTCTTCAGTTGAATTAATTGGTTGACGATAGATAAGTGATCAATAACTCTCTGCAGTGCGCTCCGCGCGCCTCCCGCGGTCTCGCTCTCTGATCCCGTCGCTCTGGCTGGTGTCTGTGACGTCACAGGGCTCTTTCTGACAGAGCAGAGCGCGTCTCCGCTGGAGGAGACTCCTGTCCGGAGGCCGGGGGGCTTTTCTTACACATATAACATCTCCAAAAATAAAGGCGATTCATAACAGCTGGAAATGGAGAGCGACAAACCGAGGAATACAATTTATGAAACAAAAAAAATAGTTTACTTCGCAGACTAATGCGTTGTATAGCATACTCCCGTAGAGCAGAAGAGAAAGGGCACAAGTCCCTGTAATAAGCGAAATTCGTTTTACACGAATCTCCACAGAACAGAAGCCAGGAGGATCAGACTCCTGATCCTGGATGTTGAAGAGCATCTCCTGGTTTTATTTCCACTCGAGCTCTCAGTTCCTCAGCCAGTTTGATGATTTAATTAACTGTATAACTGTTATCAGACTCTGTTTAACTGTATATTTAGAAGACTCCGTGAGAGACGTGTGGGAGACGCTGTATCCCAGGGCTGGTGTGGAATCACACACAGACAGGTCTTCTGTGTGATCTGAGTCCCACTGCTCAGAGGTACAGACTGGTCAACTGGTCACTATTGTAGACAAGACCATCATTCTGCTGCTGCTGATAATCATATTACACTTATAAGAGTAGCAATACTGCTGTTCATTAAATCAGTAAAAAATAATAATAAGAGATAATCACATATTGCTCAATTTTCAGTAAAACACTTCTGACACTAAGAGAAGGATGGAGATGAGTTTCTGTCTGTTCATGAGGGAGGAGTTTGGGTAAAGTACTGAGGGATTCAGAGCTCTGTGTGTGAGTCTGAGCTGTGAATCTGACTGAGAGGAGATACTTTTTTTTATTCTGATTCTGAGAAGTCTTTTCCTTTGCCAAGCAATGTTACATCCCCTTCAGATACTCTGCACAGACTGTCACAGTGAGAGAAGAGGAGAGAGAGATGGACAGATAAGAGCACACACTGCGAGAGAGACAGAAAGGGGGAGAGAGAGGAGAAGGAGCAGGAAGACAGTGCAGGTGCTCAACCACACTGTGACCACAGGAGACAGGAGGCTTTTCTCAGCTGCTGAGGAGCTCAGTGCTCATGGCCACTCAGGCTCAGAGGCTCTGGCAGCAGTCAGGTCTGAGAGCTTCTCCTCATACTGACACTGGAGCTCTGAGAGTCAGCCTCCATTCTGACAGGAACAGCCCCTCCTGTTCAGCCCTGAGAGTCACCATGAGAGAGCTGTGTTGGGAGAGGACCTGTCACCCTGTAGAGCTCTGAACACTGGACTCTCCTGTGTCTCCCTGTGCAGCACTGGAGCTCTGAATATTGGGCTCCCTGTGTGTCTCTCTGTACAGCTCAGCTCTCAGCTGCCTCATTACACTGACACCCACAGCCTCACAATAGAACCTGGCTTCCTGTGCTGGAAGAGCTTGGAGGAGCACAAACCACAGACTCACTGCAGAGTCTGACCTGTAGCTCCAGTGAAGCTCTGCCTTAAATCACCATTGTATTAACAAGGACTAAACTTTGTTTTTCATAATTTTGTTGCTTTTTCAAATTTGAAACTGACTCCTGCTCTGTGGCTCCTGATGCTGCAGCTATTATGGTGAAGCTGTAACACAAGAACTCTGCTATATTGAACAGGAGAGTTTAAATACAGCCTAACTGCTAATACTACTACTGCTATCACAACTGCTGCTGCCACTGATACTACTGCTACTACTAATATTTTACTGCTGCTCCTACTGCTGCTCCTACTACCTATAATAATAAGGAAGAGGATGTGAGCTGTGCCCTCACACTGTTCAGACTGGTGGTGTATCAGTGTATCAGTATCAGTTCAGCTCCACTGTGCTGTAAGAGAGTCTCAGTCATGCAGTTGGCTCCACACAGAGAGACACTGGGGTCACAACTGGAGGGGTTGGAACATCTGTGTGGATTGGAGCTGCACAGAGACAGGCTCAGGGTCTGAGGGAATCAACTGGAAGAGCTGCTGTCCACCAGGCTCAGTACAGAGGGAACAATCACTGCTGAGCTTTTCTTTCTTTTTCATTTAAATTATTGATCACAGTCACAGGACAGCCAGTTCTTATTCAGTCCACCTTGTCTCTGTATTCCTGTGCTGACCTGATTGACCTCACTGCCACCTTGAGCACAAGCTCTCCTCACACTGCCCTTGACCAGGACCAGAAGACATTACTGTCTGGAGACACAACAACTCTGTGAGTCACTGCAGGACACCAGTCATTGGACACTGCCTGACACAGACAGCAAGACACACAGGACCACATTCTGGACACCAGTCACTAGACACTTCCTGATACAGACAGCAAGAATTACAGGGCCATATATACATAATTGATTATCTTGATACTGATTTAAAAATATAATACTTGTCTACAATTTTTTTAGTTTAATATCTGATCTCTTCCTGCCCCTGCAGCACCTGCAGCCCTGCTGTCTGTATCTGTATCTGTGTTTCCTCCAGTGAGACACAGAGCTGCTCCTGTCTCTCCTCTCCTCCGCACTGCTGGGAGTGTCTTCAGGGAGAGGAAACAGTGATGTGTCTCTGATATATATGGAGAAGACTGAAAGGGCCCTGTGTGATTGGCGTCCCGCCTGTGTGAGAGGTTCCTGCTGTCAGTCTGAAAAGGCAGTGCTGTGTGTGATTGGCGGGGCGGAGGGCTGTGTTGTTACTGGGGGTCCAGGGTGCGGAGCAGTAGCTCAGTTGCCCTGTGGGCTCAGGGGTGAAGACAGGGGTCTCAGCTGCGCTCTGTCCTGATGACAATGGAGAGCTGCCTGTCCATCTTCTCTCTCGCTGTCCTGGTGCTGCACAGCTCTGCCAGTAAGTGACCAGTCTTCTCCTGTCCAGACAGACAGACAACAACTGGAATTATGTTCATTAGATTTTTGATGGAAATGGAGCAATAAGTGGGTTGAACAATTTTTGAATTTTTATTTAACATTCAGCTTTGTGGGTATTCATCAAAAATATTATAACCATATTTTATCTTGTTCTGTAAGTAAGGAAATATAATTAGTTGTGTCTAAATATAATTAGTTGCTTTTAATTTTTATTGGATTTTCTAAAAATATTCTTAAGATTTCTAAACATTATATAATAATAATGTTATAGATGGATAGAGCAGAAGCTGGCCATTATCACCCTCTATTGATAATTTGTGAAAACATGGAGTGTATAAAATCTTTAAAAAGTTATTTAACTTAATCGTTACTGTAATAATAAACTTTATATATAAGTGATAATTTGAGTGATATGTTGTGACGTGAAAAAGTCTTCATTTACTCGAAAACAAAAAAAGTGTGAGCAATAAAAAATGTTTCTAGAATAATATCATATTATACAGGATGATTCAGAAATACCCTGGGTTGTTTATTGTTTTATTGTGTTCAATTCTGACTCCTCTGTATTGTCTTATTACAGACTGGTGCATTAATAGAGATACACGTGTTTTTAAATAGTGAATTATTATTGTGACTCATATTAAATTATTACAGACTGATGAATTAATAGATATACAGTAAATGTGTTATTACCACCTAAAGTGTTTACGCTAGAGAAATAAGACTGGAGTTTTAATGCTGCCATTATATCTTTGGTGTATTCAGACAGTCCAGGTTTCTATCGTTAGGCTGTGTGATATTCAGTTGCTGTGAAAACAAGTAGTTCCTCTAGGTGTTATAAGAATATGTGTTCCAATATGATAGGAAGTTATGAGTTATGAGCTCTTGTATTTTTATAGTATTAAAATAAAACTGATATATGTATTACCTGGTTCATAAAGACCAGGTTTGCTTGTTTTCACATTGAAAAGGACAGGCTGATAAAAGTTACATTCTTTATTGCTTTATAAGTTATAAAATGAAAAATATTAACACAATTGTGAAAATTCTTAGTATTGTAGGTGTATTATTATTAACTGGGGTCTCATCAGAAACTGAGGTGTAACATTAATAATTTAACAACTACAAGACATTGTGGCATTACAGCAAGAATTAAAAAATGGTAGTTGTGTTTTGTGTTTATACAGGATTTGTCTATTATTTAACAGCTAAATAACTTATTTTGTGTTTTTAGGATAGTTATCTAATGACAGGTTTTTTTTTGTAAATTGTGAAGTTTTAATAAGAATGCTTTATTGTTTTTGACTACATTCGAAATCTGAAATTATTATCAAATGCAATTATATAAGTATGAGTTATACAAATTAAATATTTAATTACATGTTATCATACAAATGCAATATTTAAAAATTAATTCGTAATCACAGGACTCAAGTTTAGATTTTTGAGCAGTTGCTCAGGACAACATCATAATACATGTATCTGTGCCTATATGTTAAACCTGTCTGGTATTTTTGAAAAATGTTGTTCTTTAATATAATTTAATCTGATGATCATGTGTTAAGTTTAGATGTTGGCAGGTAAAGGCTAGAAAATCATTGTCAACAATTCATATACAGACAATGGGAATATACACCTCACACACATTTCAGCACAACATGTGAAGTACCTGTCAGCCTCTGACCACTGTTGTGACCACAGGTCCCAGTAACACAGAAACACTGGTCCCAGGACTTGGAAGCCACAGAGTTAGTACAGTGTCCAGTACAGTGACCACAGTCTCCTGGAACCCAGGACCAGCCATCTGAGGTTCTACAGTTATTACAGCCACTGCCCGCCGTAGTGACCACAGCATGCAGAAGTGCTTTTCTGTTTAATTTAAAACTCAGCTTTATGGATATTCCTTAAAATTATAATTGATTTTATTCTGGTGCTATAAATAAGGAAAAATAATAAACAATTTGCAGTATTAACAAGAATTTCACCTCTACAATTAATCATAATATTAATTCAGCTTATATGTTTTTTAAACTATTTTCTATTAATGCTGTATTAATAGTTTTATATGCAGTTATACACTATTACACACAACACAGACTAAGGATAATGTTTTTTAAGTACTAACATATAATTATTATAACTATTAATATTGTAGATATTTAGCAACCTTATCACAAATGTTGTACAACTTGACAATCCCTTATCTATTACCACAATAATAAAATACAAAATTTTGGTTGTAATTTGGGTCATGTGCTAGGACTTGTGGAAATTTTCCCATTTGCAAACAAAATGGAATATAAATGTTTTAACAATAATACAACATCTTCAAAATATTTACCAGGGGTTGTTTATTTCATTGTGCTCAATTCTGCCCTCTCTAACAGGTATAATAACAGACTAGTGTATTAACAGAGATCAGTGTGTTTTTAAACACTGTTGTATTGATCGGACTGATATTTTATTTTACACACTGATGAATTAATATGTTTAATATGTAATAAGTAATTAACTGATGTGTTATTAAACACTGGAGTATTTTAGACTAATATTTTAACTGAGATAAGTGTTATTAAATACTAGAGTATTATTGAGACTCTAGTATTATTACTATTGATACATTTTATATTTACTGTATTATTAAAGTAACATTAATAATAATAAAATTATAACATTATGGAAATGTTATTAAAAATAGAGTATTTTGAGAGAAGGTGACAATTTTAGTGCAAAGAACTATTACAGACAGGTGATCAGAGATAAAAGTATATTTAAGGCACGTTTCCGATTAACAAATAATATTAGTAACTTGGGCCCTATTGCAGGTGAATGTGCTAATACAAATAAGAGTACTGAAGGTAAATGTATTAAAATATTTTTGATCCATGGTTATTTTTGAGAATGATTACAGTAGTTTTAGATACTATGGTAATTATATTGCAGAAGGATCTAACATTGTAACATGATTGAGGACAAGACATATAGTTGTGTTTATTTGTTATAACAGTCACATTCAGGTGGTAGGTATTTGTATTGCAGTGTGTTGTAGTTTTCTGACCTGAATCCATACTGGGTGCTTTTAGACAACAGTGTCCAGTTTCAGTAACAACACAGGAGTCCTGAGGCAAATCTTGTAGTTTTTTCAACTTTAAACAAAAGTTTGGGATCTGTTCAGACTGGAGTTTTATTTGAGAAATGTGTCTATTATGTTGGAAGAAATGTGTATTTGACCCGGAAGTCCTTCATTTTGAAGAGAGAAAGGTTTAATTATTTTTTCCATGTTTATTCTGCATTTGACTGATACTTCACAGCTAAATGAATTATTGTTTGTTACTCTTAGATCACTAATGATAGGGATAATTTTTCTTACATTATGGAATTAAAAAAAAAGATTAATAAAAACAACTGGTGCACTGTGATTCTAGAATATATTATTAAGTGCAACTATAATTCAATCTGTGAATTATGTACTAAGAGGTAAAAGCTAAAACACATTGTTCACATATTTATCATGTAAGCATAGCAAAAAATATATGAATAAAAAATAGTATTTAAATGAATTGTAGCATATAGTGTGTAATGGAAAAAAATATTTCACACTCCAAACTGAAGGTGATTGAAAATGTAATCAAAAAGAACAAATCTAGTTACTGTAAATGTGCCCTGGACAGTAAGTATACACACTTCACGTACAGTCTGGGCTGGGACTGACTTGCGTCAACAGCAACATTCCCTCGAGCACTCACCCTGTCATTCAGACTGGGTCAGGATGTCTTTCAATTAAACCTTCAGTCTTTCATTCAGGCTCCCAGTCACACTAATCACCTCTTTATTTGAAACTGTTCAGAACACCGAATCTCCATCATTAGAGCCAAACCTTGTGAACCTAGCGATCGCATTCCTCTCATAGTCAAGTTTATCACTCGGTTATTTTAATTTCTCACTACTCCTGCTCTTCGATCCTGAAATATTTTCTGTTTTTTAATTCTTTCCTTTTCCTCGCTGACTCTCCAGCCTTTCTTTTCTTTATTTCAGCTGGGAGACAGGTGTCCCTCTTTATTTTTTCTTTCTGTTCACCTTTTTCATTCAGCCCAGCAGCCTGCATGTGATCTGTTACTCCCTGATCATTCAAACTCTGAAAGAGCTCAAAGTCCTGCGCCTGGGTTTCAATTATATCTCCTGCTGCAGATTTTCCATCTTTCTGCAGCATTACACTTCACATATTTCAGCACAAGTTGTGAAGCATCCATCTATTAAGAAAATATTTTTATTGATTCTGTTTCGGATTTTATAACTTATTTTCAAAGTAGACCATTAAAAAGATCAATGTTTAAATCTCTTACTTGATACAGACATGCAGGCAGTGTGCACTGTTAAGTACATGTGGGGCCTGAGACCCAGATACACCAGATACACCAAACCTGGTTTCAGTCATTCAGCCTTCTGACACCACAGCCACTGTCCACTGTACTGACCACAGCTCCCAGAAACACAGGAACATCATCATTACAGCTACTGACCACTATACTGACCACAGCTCCCAGAAACACAGGAACACACTCATTACACCCACTGTCCACTGTACTGACCACAGCTTCTAGAAACACAGCAACACAGTCATTGCAACCACTGACCACTTTACTGACCACAGCTTCTAGAAATTCAGGAAGACCGTTATTACAGCCACTAACCACTTTACTGACCACAGCTTCTAGAAACACAGGAACAGCGTCATTACAGCAACTGACCAATATACTGACCACAGCTTCTAGAAACTGAAGAACATAGTCTTTACACCCACTGTCCACTCTACTGACCACAACTCCCAGAAACACAGGAACACACTCATTACAGCCACTGTCCACTGTCCTGACCACATTTTCCAGAAACACAGAAACACCGTAATTAGAGCTACTGACCACTATACTGACCACAGCTTCCAGAAACACAGGAACTGTCACGCCCTTTACAGCCAGAGGGCGCTCCTTCTCTGTCCTGTCCCTAGTTTCCGGTCTGCTGTCCTTCCTGTCCCTCTCTTTCCCTTGGGCTATATATTTCCGGGTCTTGCACTCTGTCCTCGCTCAGCATTGACGTTCGGATGTCCTGACCCGCCTAGCACCAGGGCGCCCCACGTCCGCTCCCTGAGGGCATAGGTTTCTATACGGCATTCCTGAACTCTTTGCACTAATGAGCCCAGGCCTTTTTCCCATCTCGCTGCTACGCATATGGGTCTTTTTCCGCTCCCCTGCTCCCCACGGTTAGTCCCTTTGGATGTCTGTGACAGGAACACCATCATTACAGCCACTGACCACTGTACTGACCACAGCTCCCAGAAACCAAGGAACACAGTCATTACAGCAACTGACCAATATACTGACCACAGCTTCTAGAAACTGAAGAACATAGTCTTTACACCCACTGTCCACTCTACTGACCACAACTCCCAGAAACACAGGAACACACTCATTACAGCCACTGTCCACTGTCCTGACCACATTTTCCAGAAACACAGAAACACCGTAATTAGAGCTACTGACCACTATACTGACCACAGCTTCCAGAAACACAGGAACTGTCACGCCCTTTACAGCCAGAGGGCGCTCCTTCTCTGTCCTGTCCCTAGTTTCCGGTCTGCTGTCCTTCCTGTCCCTCTCTTTCCCTTGGGCTATATATTTCCGGGTCTTGCACTCTGTCCTCGCTCAGCATTGACGTTCGGATGTCCTGACCCGCCTAGCACCAGGGCGCCCCACGTCCGCTCCCTGAGGGCATAGGTTTCTATACGGCATTCCTGAACTCTTTGCACTAATGAGCCCAGGCCTTTTTCCCATCTCGCTGCTACGCATATGGGTCTTTTTCCGCTCCCCTGCTCCCCACGGTTAGTCCCTTTGGACGTCCGTGACAGGAACACCATCATTACAGCCACTGACCACTGTACTGACCACAGCTCCCAGAAACCAAGGAACACAGTCATTACAGCCACTGTCCACTTTACTGACCACAGATTCCAGAAACACAGGAAGACCATCATTACAGCCACTGACCACTCTACTGACCACAGCTCCCAGAAACACATGATCACAGTCATTACAGCCACTGACCACTATACTGACCACAGCTTTTAGAAACACATGAGCACAGTCTTTACAGCCACTGTCCACTGTAGTAACCATAGCAGAACAGCCCTCTGCAGTCACACAGTGATATGGACAGAGAGATATATAACAGGATCTGGACACAGGTGTGTGGAGGGAGAGGTAAGATGGCTGCTGGTGGACTTCCTGTCACTCCACTGTCTCTTGTTCCCCATGGGAGAGACTAGCAATCCAATCAAACAGGTAAAACAAAATAAAAATTCTAGGTGTATATCTAAAATGTCTTAATATACAAATATCCTGTAGACATGGTGATAGGGATTGTTTCTCTCTCTCTGCAGGCAGTGCTGATGTGAGGCTGGTGAATGGTGCCAGTCCCTGTGAGGGGACAGTGGAGGTGTATCATGGTGGAGAGTGGGGGACAGTAACTCACTATGACTGGGATCTCAATGATGCTACAGTGGTGTGCAGACAGCTGGGCTGTGGATCTGCTGTATCAGCAAAAAAGAGCGCTCACTTCGGGCCAGGGTCTGGATCAGTCCTGCTAGATGAAGTTTCCTGCAGCGGCTCAGAGTCTGCACTGAGGGACTGTGTAAAAGATGAAGTGAAACAGAAAGGCTATCCTCACATCTGGGACTCTGGGGTGATCTGTTCAGGTAGGAGACACAGACTCTCTCCAGTCTCCAGCACTGAGGAGAATTAAAACTCCTCGATTTATCTAGAGTCCATCATCAGGATCCATCTGTCCATCCTCTCATTCCCACTGCTACTGTCCTGCTGAGAGCTGTGACAGCACCCCTCAAAGTCATTTGTCTTTTCTCCTTCTGGATTGTTTTTCCTGCAGTGTGTAGAAAAGATATTGAAAACTGTCTGAAACCCCCAACCCCACCTGTATGCTTTCTGTTAGGTTTTACAATTGATCAATAAAGAGGCCAAAGGACAGAGTTTGATCATAATGCTATAAATCTACAAATAAATTTACAGTATGTGACCGATAAATCTGTATAAACAAATGTATTCTTGGTCTTGATTTGAAAACTCCAGTTTGTCCTCCTTGTAATTCATCAGGATCATTTTCACTTACAGTTCTGCTATGTCTCTCTTACTTCTCCCTTTTCTCTATTTAAATTCAGATTCAAAGAGCTGTATTGATCAAAGAATTACAGCATTGACATTGAACATCAGTTGCTTTTCTCTGATATATTTACAAACATAACAACAATGACCGCATTCTGTGAGATTGAGTGAAACAAATTAGTTACAACAATATCTAAAAACTATAGAAATAAAAACTATAGAATAAAAACAATATGACTGATATGTATTCTCAAAATGTAATCTATTACAAAGTAGAGGAGATCTCTCAGCTTCCTGGTCCATTTGGTAGTCAGTATTGATCCAAGGATCTCATCCACTGTTTCTTCAAGAAAGCTGGGATATCTGGTAACCTGTTCCATATTCCTACAATCCTTTAGCAAATGTGCCCTCAGTTCTCAGTGTACATATGTAACCTTTTTTAAATACATCATGAATACATTCACGTTCTTAAAAAATAACTAAAAAATCTGATATAACATCTGTTTCTCTAGGGAAAAATGTCCCTCTCCCTCTGTTTTATGTTTTCCAGGGTTGAGGTTTCAGAAAATAAAAACGCTTTGTAAGTTAGTGTCAAACCCAGAAGCCAGCTGCTGTATACAGGCAGCTATTTGGATGAACACAAATAAAGCCTTCATTTCCAAGGTAGTGTTTAATTATTTACAGAACAATAAAAACAACCCAAAAACAAAAAAACTAAAGCTAAACATTTGAATGAGCATCTTCACATGAAGGAATACAACAGGCAGTTAAGCTGTTTACCAGCTCTTTAATAACTTTCTCAAAAGTGATCAGTCCCTTCCTTCTGCTCCCATCTCATCTGGGTGAACTGCTTCCTGCTTTTAAATGTCAGCTTACAGGTGACTGAGGATGGCAGATCAATCTTCATGGGTTTGACAGAAATCACAATCTTGTCTTGTGTCCACATACTCATCGCTTTACAAATTAGAAAATAATATGTAGGCACTGTACCTGAAATAAGTTTACATATGCACACCTCCATAGCCAATATATACTGTAAATACATGAAGAATAATACTGTTTCTATTAATCTTAATAGAAGTGAGCTTCGGTAATTGAGCCTATACTTCCTCAGGGTCTGTTTCTCTTTACTCTGTCTTACCCTCAGCTAGTTTGTGTTGTCATATTGTCCAGAGTGTCTGTCAGTGCCCAGGTCAGTCAGTCCTGCTCCAGCAGTGCCAGGATGTGACAGTCCTGGTCTTGTCCAGAGTGTGTGTCAGTGCCCAGGTCAGACAGTCCTGCTCCAGCAGTGCCAGGCTGTGACAGTCCTGGTCTTGTCCAGAGTGGGTGTCAGTGCCCAGGTCTGACTGTCCTGCTCCTGCAGTGCCAGGCTGTGACAGTCCTGGTCTTGTCCAGAGTGTCTGTCTTTGTAGAAATAAAGGCAATTTATTTCAAGTTCCAGGTCAGACAGATGTCCCAGCAATGCCAGTCTGTGACAACTCACAGTGCCTGTCTGTGGTCTTGTCCAGAGTGTGTACCAGTGCCCAGGTCAGACAGTCCTGCCCCAGTAGTGCCAGGTTGTGACAGTCCTGTTCACAGTTTTTGTCAGGGGGCAGGTCAGGCAGTCCAGCTGCAACAGTAGCTGGACTGGGTGTGATAGGCTTGGTTTTCTATAACCTCTGCACCACTTTGGACGTGACGTCTAAAACAACTTTATTTTTTATGTAAGTGTTCATTTCTGCTTTATATTGAAGGACATTGTTTAGTTCCCAGGTTTTCTCCAGGTTTATCAGGAAGCTTTGAGGTAGAATGTGTTCTTCATCTTGGTTCAGGGTCTCAGATATCTGCAGGTCAATTACTTGTGTTTCACAACCAAATTTCCACTTTGAAGCCCAGAGTTCTAGGATGTCAGCTCCTATGACACAGTGGGGTGCGCAGAGGTTCTGGTCATTTTACTTATTTTTCATTGATCTCTCAGTGTTTCTGTGGAAGTGACTTGATCTGCAGTGAATGTGTGCTTGATAATTTACAGATTAATTTTTGGCTGAGCAATTTCCCAAAATTCCAAAACAGTGCATAGTTTTTCGTATTCTTTAGAATTCATCACAATTTTGTTAAAATAATGAATACTCACTCTCTATTCCTGGTCTCTCTTCCTATCTTTTCTTATATTCAAGCATATCGAGTGGTCAGGGACAGTGATCTCTGTTATTGTTCTGATATTCCAGCTCATTGAGGGGTCAGAAAGGTCAGGGACAGTGATCTCTGTTATTGTTCTGAAATTCCAGCTCATCGAGGGGTCAGAGTGGTTGGAGGCAGTGATCTCTGCTCTGGGAGACTGGAAGTGCAGCACGGAGAGACCTGGGGCTCAGTGTGTGACTCTGACTTTGACTGGCAGGATGCAGAAGTTGTCTGTCGAGAGCTGGACTGTGGGGTTCCCTCACAGGTGCTAAAGGGGGCTCATTTTGGGAAGGGGGAAGGACAGGTCTGGACAGAGGAGCTCCAGTGCCAGGGAAGTGAATCGCACCTGTTCTTCTGTCCAAAGTCCTCCACAAAGACACAGAGCTGCACCCATGAGAACGATGTGGGACTGGAGTGTTTTGGTAAGAGGAGGATAATTTATTTCATTCTGTCTTTAATGGAGCTCAAAACTGAAGTTTAAAAGAGAAACTGATGATTGCTACAATAACTGTGTCAGCACTGGGGGTTGGTGTTTAACCATGAAGATTAACTACACCAATCTTCTTATTAACAGTAAATTAATTCAACTTTAAATTGCCACCTTTGCTAATGAATAAAGCATTCAAATTAAATTGGAATTCAACACGTTCAGGTACTTGTAGGACAGTATTGGTTTGTGTAAGTGTGAAGAGTGTGTGTAAGTACTGCACAATTCCTAACTATAATCCCTGTCCTGTGTGCAGGATACACAGGGTTCAGGCTGGCAAACGGCTCAGACTCCTGCTCTGGCCGAGTGGAGTTGCAGTACGACAGTAAATGGGGGACAGTGTGCGACCTGTACTGGGACCTGAGAGACGCCAGTGTTCTCTGCCAGCAGCTGGGCTGTGGGGAGGCTGTAGCAGCACCTGGACAGGCCTGGTTTGGACAGGGCAGTGGACCAGTATGGGCTGATGTGTTTGAGTGCCGGGGTAATGAAAGCCATCTCTCACACTGCGCTGTTTCCTCATGGGGGAGAGCAGGGTGCTCTCATGGACAGGACGCAGGAGTCATCTGCTCTGGTGAGAACCAATACCCATTTACATCTTGAATATTAAACATTGTAATTATGATGGAGCAATGATTGGCAGACATGAGATAGTTTTGCATGCCTTTATTACGTGCAAAATGAGAGACAATCTTGACACACTTTAGATGTTTTATGTGCAATCACCTTGAGTCAGTCTGTTGTCTCCTAACTCATGAATTAACTTCTTACACTTATATAGCACTTTTCTGGACACTCATCTGAAAGTGCTTTACAGGTAGTGGTGACTCCCTTCCACTTCCACCAATGTGCAGCCCCACTTGGATGATGTGACGGCAGCTAGAGTTTGCCAGTTCACTCACCATACAAAAGCTCTCAGTGGAGAGGAGAACAATTCATAGATGGGGATTATTCTGAGGCCATGATTGGCCAGGGAGGGAAATTTGGCCAGGACACCAGGGTGACACCTCTAAGAAACACCCTGGGATATTTAATGACCCCAGAGAGTCAGGACCTCAGTTTTATATCTCATCCGAACGACGGCACCGTTTTACAGTATAGTGTCCCCATTGCTATACTGGCACATAAGAACCCATACAGGCCGAAGGGTGTGCATCCCCTGCTGGCACCTCTAACACCTTTTCCAGCAGCAAGCTTAGTTTTTCCCAGGAGGTCTCCCATCCAGGTATTGACCAGGCTCACACCTGCTAGCTGTAATGGGTTACCAGTTGTGAGTTGCAGGGCGATATATCTGCTGGTTGAAGGGAAATCCTTCAAATTATTAATTTGTATTTTTGAATTAAATGAAATTTGGAAGGGGTTATAAAACAAATGTTTAAAACCATTCACACATGGTTGACTGGTCTTATTCGCTGGCTTCACCCAGACTTTTCATGAGTAAAATACATTGATTGGAGTAACTAGCTGTATCCATTTTTCCTTCAGTTGACCCATGATGTTCAAATGTGCAGGACTTTCATTGAAAACGAGTCTGTGATGATGGGTAACACACAGTTTTCCATGAAGGTAGTTGTTACGACCCCAAGTCTAGGGGTAAAGGGGTGTAGCATTTAGGATAATTCTTTTGGAAGCAGGTAGGTTTAGTGAGGGACTAGGAAGCGTGATAACAAGGGTAAGGAACTAGAGTGGTGCCAAAGGAAAGAAAATAACAAACAAAATGGAGCTGGCTACGACAGTGAGGGAAAGCTAACCTAACTACAAAAGAAGACTACGGTCTTCGGCGTCTTCAACACCCTAGCTAACCTGCACTGACTAACCAAAACCATACAGGACAAATGGCACTCACCCGTACTAAACTAGTGTACTAATACAAAATCAACTAAGTGTGTAAGTGTACCCAACAACCTAAACTAACCTTCTATACAAAAGTTCACACAAAAACACAAGTGAACCAGGAATACAAATAAGGGAAAACAAGAGTAATCAACAGGAGCAGGGTACAAAAGAACACAAAAGTTGAACATGTAACACTGGGGCAAGGTAATGGCAAAACAAGGATGAACACACAAACAAACCAAAGTACAAAGAAACTAACGTAAAACCAACAAAACAACAAAGCCGAAGCTATACGAAAATACACACACACACACACAAAGCAAAACAAACCAACAAACGAAACCGAAGCAATAACCAGAAGCGAAACGAAATGAACCGATAATCAAAACCAAACGGGACCGAAGTCAAACGAAAGGCCTTTTCTTCCTGAAAGCCTCCATGTTACATAGTGAATAAAATGAGTTCTGATTGGCTGAGAGCTAATTCATCATCACGACATCATACGGACATTGTGGTGTAATGGTGGGCCAATGGGGAAGGGAGAACAATCAAGGGTCAGCAGTGTGGACATAACAGAAAAAAACACACACAGATCATACACTGGGACGTAACAGTAGTCAATCAATGTAATAAACACACACCTAAATAATAACATGATGTACCAACAACATTTGGTTGTACATGAGATAATGGATATTTTCTGATAGAGAAAACAGGGACAGTTCATGTTAAATTTTCCCAAAGGTTGTGATTGTGCATTTGACAGACAAATAAAACAAGTGAAATCAGTCAGATGTTACTGTAACCTGGAGAGGATGAAGCCTCTCATTCTAAATGCAGGTCAGGAGGCAATGCCTCTGTGAGCTTGGATTACAGAGTTGATGTGTGATGATGAAACCTGATGATTATTGATTTTTACAGGTTCCTCCCTGTCAGCTCTAGACGGTGGAGTCCGGCTGTTAGGAGGAGAGAGTCACTGTGATGGCCAAGTGGAGGTTCACTACAACAGCACCTGGGGGAGACTCCTCCAGCACTCCTGGGGCTACAGAGAGGCCTCTGTGGTCTGCAGACAGCTGGGCTGTGGCTCTGTGGTGCAAATATACCACTCCCCTGTGTTTGAGACAGGCGACAGTGCACTGTGTCTGACAGGTATTCAGTGCTCTGTAGTACAAGTCTGTAACTCCTCTGTGTATGGGACAGTGCTGTGTGTCTGACAGGTATTCAGTGCTCTGTAGTACAAGTCTATAACTCCTCTGTGTATGGGACAGTGACAGTGCTGTGTGTCTGACAGGTATTCAGTGCTCTGTAGGACAAGTCTATAACTCCTCTCTGTATGGGACAGTGACAGTGCTGTGTGTCTGACAGGTATTCAGTGCTCCGGGGACGAGTCTCACCTGGTGAACTGCAGTTCTCCACAGACAGTTAGCTGCAACACTGGACAGGATGCTGCCCTGCTCTGCTCAGGTAGGAGCCATTCAAAGTATTTTTTCAAAGTAATTTTTTTTAGATGCACATTGATATGTAGGACAAACACAAACCTAAAAATATTTGTCACAAAATATAACAACTGGACCTGTCAGCAGCAGTTAATATATTGTATGAAGTGATATTTGTTTTTATTTTAAGTCCATTAATATGGACTGGCAATAAACCAGTGATAAATGTATGAAATTTGAGTATGATTGTAGAAGAGATTCCATATATTGTTCAATACAGTCATCCCATACTGTAGAGATGCAGTGTTTAGTCATCAGGTTAATCCACTGCAGATCACAGATGTGAGGCCTGTGCTTCTAATTAATGAAGATCTCCTTTGTTGCAGTTGTAAGCAACAGAGATAAGAAATGAGAATATTTGCATGATAAGTCAATAGATTAATTAAGACAGCTGGGAACGATGAAAGCCTACAGCCTAAGGAAAGAAACATTTTATCTATTTCTTTTTTGAAAAGAATGATTGGTGGGCATTACCGGAAAGTATGGATGTAGATGCACTTACTACTTCATAAGCATTGAAAGTACTGGTACATAAAAATAATCTTTTTAGTTGTATTAATGATATATAATATATAATGATATGTAATATGATATATAATTATATATAATATATATGTTTTATAATGAATGAGCTGGATTTCCATTGATATAACAAGAAAAAAATATTAAAACATTCAGAATTTTAACAAATCCATTGGAAATGGAGTCTCAGGTTGTCACAGAATCCAGGGAAAATTTCCGCCTGGAAGAAAGTGCCCTTAAACATTTTGGGGTGCAATGTCTTGTGAAGTATAGACAGTAGAGGCCTGGACCAGGGCTTGAATTGAAGCTAAATCCTTGGATATTAAACCTGAATCATCAAATTTCTCGTATGTCCTACTGTGTGCTCTCACTCAAAAGAAATATGGAATGTTTTTTCATTTTCACCAACAAATAAAAAAATATCAAAAGCACTGAACTAGGCAGTGCTAAAGAGGCTATATATAGGAGTTAAGCAGTAAAAAAGAAGACGTCTTACTAACTGATTGCTAGCAAATAAGAATCTGATGAAATTGACATGCAGACAATGAAGATTAAACAAAAACTTGGTTTTTGCTCAGCATTGCCCCAAACAGCAATGATATCTCTCTAAGCCTCCGAATGGTCAGAATTCACTGACTAATAGCTATTTCTATTTGGATTTTCTACAGACAGTTAATTTGAAGACAGGCTAAAAATCCATAGTTTACCCCTTGTTATATAAAACTTTTTTCCCTTATAACTCTATAATCTGAAATCCTCCATGATGCGTAAACAGGCTAACCAGAGAATTACCACACCACCTATAATGATATATGTCTCTATATCACTGTCTCTCCTAGCCCAGCGCTCCCTCAGGCTGGTTGGAGAAGGAGGCGATTGTGCTGGGAGGCTGGAGGTTTATCACAATGGCTCCTGGGGGACAGTCTGCGATGACTCCTGGGACCTGGCAGACTCTCAGGTGGTATGCAGACAGCTCCAGTGTGGGATGGCCCTCAGTGCCCCAGTGCCGGCCTCCTTCAGCCAGGGAACTGGACCCATCTGGCTGGACGAGGTGGGCTGTCTGGGGAACGAGTCGTCTCTGTGGGAGTGTCCCTCAGCAGGGTGGGGACAGCATGACTGTGGACACAAGGAGGATGTGAGAATCCTGTGTTCAGGTAAGCGAGCTAAAAAAAATAATCCATATTCTCGAATTCCACATTGTGGATATGGTTTGCATTTAGAGTGTTTAAATATATCTTATTGAGAAAAATTCAATTCAGTACAATTCAGTTTTATTTGTATTTTTACAACGGACATTGTCACAATGCAGCTTTACAGATTTCCGGGCCTGAACCCCCAGTGAGCAAGCCTAAGGCGACAGTGGCAAGGAAAAACTCCCCTAGACTAAAGTAGGAAGAAACCTTGAGAGGAACCAAGGCTCGAAAGGGGGAGCCTATCTGTCACACCCAGTACACCTAGAGGGCACTCCACTTCTGTCCTGTTCCTAGTTCCCTGTGATTATTCATGTCTTTCTGGTGTGTCTTGTTGTGTAGCCTGTTTACTTCCTGCTTCTGCTCTGCTCCTCACTCAGCATTGAGGTTCGGATGTCCTGAGACCCACCTAGCTCCAGGTCACTCCTGTCCATGGCCTGAGGGCGTAGGTTTCTATACAGCATTTCCTGAACAGCTGAGCCCGTCCTGCTGCTACGCATAGGGTCTATTTTCGCTCTCCCGTCCCTTCCAACATCCGTGACACTATCCTCCTCTGGCCGGCACCGAGTTAATTAAAATGAACAGATATGAAAGTCATCTATATTATATTACATGGTGGAAAAGCAGACTGGTATTTTTAGTTCAGTAATGTATGGTAAAGTCCAGCAATGTCCGGAATGTTCAGTAGTTTCCTCTAGTTGAAATTTCTCTGGGAAGTTGAGTTCGACAGGTAGAAGGAGCTGGATTCTGGGCCTGGGCTTCCAAACAGTCCACCTCAGATTGGATGGATAGAAAAGAAATAAAGTGAATGACAATGAAAGCAGAAATTGGTAGGTTGCATGGCTTGCTTTTCCTAAATATATATCGGAAGGCTAGACTAAACAAATATGTTTTTAACTCAGATTTGAACATTGGGAGTGCTTCTTCATTCCACACATCTGCGGGGAGGCTATTCCATAATTGGGGAGCTCTATAAGAAATTGCTCTGTTGCCAGCTGTGACTTTTTTAATTCCAGGAACAACTAGGTAACCTGCTCCTTGTGATTGAAGTGTACGAGAGGGATTATAAGGGACTAAAGATCACTCAAATATTTTGGGCCAAGATCACGCAAAGCTTTGTAAAAAGAGACTAAGATATAGTTATGATACAGCTGGGAATGCACATATTCACATCCCAGTAAAAATAAAAATAAAGAAAGAAAGAAACTCTGGCACTGAATGTGAATTCCCCTCCACTATTGAATGGGGATATATTTATCTCAGTCCTCCAGTAAGATCTAGGATCCAATCTTCAAACTTCTCACATCAATTGTCTTTCATGATTTTCTGCCTCAAATGTTTCATTTTGATTTGTTCCAAGAATGGCTTCCGGGCAGATCCTGATGACCCACACGGTGTTAAATGTCACCCTGAGCCTCGTTTTCTCCATTCATAGTGCAGCGCCACTCACCCTGAGCCACACATTCTACTTTCATGCCTCAGTCTTTTAGTTGCGCTGCTGCAAAATAGCCAAGCTGATCAGAATGACGTTTAGGATCAGAACCTGATCATGTAATGGGATTTTAAAGCTCTGTGTGATGCACTGTCCAGATTCTGAATGAACAGAACCACACACTCCTGTCACCTTCATGTCAGCTGTGTCATTGTACAGCTGTCCTTGTTTCATTACGTGAGTCAGTTATAACTGGATTAGTACAGGAAATGAGACTGGTTGTTGTTCACATTGTTTGCTTGTTGTTTCTTTCCAGTTCAGAACTAAACGTTGGGCTGTCTTGTCAGGGTTTGTTTCCTTTGACTTTCCCTGCTGTCTTGGCAGATCACACTCTCCTGAGGCTATCTGCAGGCTGTTCAGGACAGGCAGAGGTTTACTACAATGGCACCTGGGGCAGCATCTGTGCCAACAGCATGACAGACATCACAGTTGCAGTGATCTGTAAACAGCTTGGCTGTGGAGACAAGGGCACCGTCAGAGAGACAAACTCCAGGCTGAGCCCTGATCCCAAATGGCTGGACTTTGTCTCCTGTCACAAACACGACTCCACCCTGTGGCAGTGTCCCTCCTCCCCCTGGGGTCAGAATGACTGCACAGATCGGGAAGTGGCTGAGATCACCTGCTCAGGTACAGAGGGAAGAGTAATGCTCTGTGAATTAGTGTTTTGCCATTTTTAGAACAGACAAAAGCTTTAAACTGAATTCTTATTAATTTATCTCCAAACATGTATAAAATGAAATAATTATTATTAATCTTTGAAGGTCCTAGAAAAGAAGCTGACAGAGGCACTCCAGCCCTTCAGGAAGAGCAGCCTCAGCGGTACTGCCCAGGTGAGTTCAGTGTGTAAAACAGTCAGAGACACTGCAGCCCTGAGCTGAGGAACAGTAACCATACAGCTCTCTTCTAGAGCCACTCAATACCTCACTAACCTCTACTAACGTCACTGAGCTGAAGACACTCAGTAAGCTCTCTGCTCTCGTCTACAGTCACAGATCTAACGACACTGAATAACCTTTCTGTTGACTTTCAGTCCCACTGGCTCTGCGCCTGGCTGGAGGCACTAACTGCTCTGGCCGGGTGGAGCTGCGGTATGAGGGCTCCTGGGGGACAGTCTGTGACGACTCCTGGGACCTGCAGGATGCCCAGGTGGTCTGCAGACAGCTGGGCTGTGGTGATGCAGTGAGTGCAGCAATAGAGGCCTCATTCGGGCCAGGGAGTGGTGCCATCTGGCTGGACGAGGTGAACTGCACAGGCAGTGAACTTCACCTGTGGGACTGCTGTCACTCTGGACTGAATCAGAGCGACTGTCGACACAAGGAGGATGCAGGGGTTACCTGTACAGGTGAGGAGAGTCTTAGAACTGTAGATGAACAAGGTAGCAGATCAATAGAGAAGTTAGACAGATGTCACCCATACTCTATCACTGCTTAATATCTAACTGAACCAACTAAGATCATCAGTCACAAGATTGGGATGTTTTGTAGCCCTGTGTATGAACAACACTAGGCTTTAATTCCGAACAAGATACCATTCATCCAGCAATCCTAGATTTGACCTCAAGGAACAAATGTAAAGATTTTATTTTTAAGACCACTGTGGATTCAACCTGCTGTAAAACCAAAGGCAAAATAATGACAGTTCTCCTATCTCTTTTACAGGTTTGTCAGAGACAACAGCCAGTCCAGCAACAGCTACAGGTGAACAGAAATCTTCCTTGTCATTGATAACTCCTGTCTTTCTGTCTCTTCAGATTCCCAGTGTATCTGTAGTGTCTCCTCTCCTCCTTAAGTGTGAAGATCAGTGTCTCTTCAGATTCCCAGTGTTGTTGTAGTGTCTCCTCTCCTCTCTCAGAGTGAAGATCAGTGTTTTCAGATTTCCAGTGTAGATCTTGTGCTAGTGTCCTCTCTTTCCTCACTGATTTAATGACAGTCCTGATGGGTTAGATTGGGAATCCTTAACTATTCTTCATTGATCTTGGGTTCACCCTGAAGCCATGATAGCCACATATCGGAACAGGAGGAGAACAGGACATGTGTCGACGTGTATATGAGCCCAAGAGCACCTCTCCTGATCCCTGTTCATCCATTGTCTCCCCCTCTCTCAGGCAGAACCAGGACAACACCCCAGACACAGCCACTGGGAGGCCTGTCTGCCTCGCCCCTGGTCCTCCTGCTGCTGGGGGCTCTGCTCTTCGTGGTGCTGGCCCTGTTAGTGGGGCAGCTGATCCAGAACAGGAATCTGAGGAAAGGTAGGGAGGGAACTCTCCATCCACATAGTGACCTCTAGTGGTCAGTTCTGTCACTCACATGGAACTGATATTTATATAATTACCGTGAGGAATAAACCTGGTAGAGAAAACCATTTAAAGTATAAAAAAGATTATCAACAATTACAGATGGGGATATCAGGAAATTTGCAAATCCAGAAGCATAACATTTATGTGCTGTAATGTCCAAAGAAGGTTTAGTAGTCAATGTTTGATCTTGTACTCCTCTCCCTGCATGTTAACCCTGAGTGTGTTTTCTCACACAGCCCTATCTAAGGGAGCACTCGCCCCCTATCATGATGCCGTTTACGAGGAAATAGAGTACAAACTGGCCAGAGAGGGAACCTACAGCGCCCCCAGGAGAGGTGAGTGGAGAGAGTCTTCAGGAGTGATTAGTCTCCATCTTCTGAGGAAGATCTGAGGACTTAACACTTGTAGAAAATCTCACCATACTGGTTTTAAATCTGTAGAGTTTTCTTTCTCAACTGCTGTCAAAGTAAGTGAAGAAAAGCATCATAAACTCTGTGTTTCTGTTGACAACCTGGCTTCTCTCCCAGTAAGAGACAGTGCTGACTGACTGTAGGATTTTTTTTCTCAACTGGTGTCAAAGTAACTGACACCACAGTTCACAGTTCCTGATCTGCCTTATACACACAAACTCTGAGATACTGTTCACACCCTGGCTTCTTCCACAGCCAGTGGAAGACAATGAGTCTGCTGTCTGACTGCAGGTAATATTGATCTGTCCTCCTGTTCACAGGGAGATTCCTCTCTGACGAGCTGCCCTCTGGATACGATGATGTGGAGGACAGTGAGGGAGACCCAGTACCAGGTGAGGGGAGGTGGAGTCAGGGGGCTCAGTGTGGGAGTGAGGAGGTCTTCAGTCCAGTACTCACTCTCACCTCAAACCAGGATGCCATTTAGAGAACTTATGTAGAAAATCCTGAATTATATAAATATAACCACACGTGTTTCTTCAGTGTTGCCTCACACTAGCCTTATCTCAGCAAAACTAGACCTGGTCAATTCTGGGGTGGTAAACAGGGTGCTGCTCTAATTGGTTTTGATAGAAAAGGAGACTGCGGAACAGCATGCTGTAAAAACTGCCTTTCAGATCAGATAAATCAGCAACCCTAGAGTTTTGGCTTAACTATACACCACAAAACATTTAAAATCACACTTTCCAATTACTTTGCAGCTCTATGGTCAAAGTAAGTCTGAGTCCTGAAGTGTAAATTCTCTGTCTCTCTGTGTGGTTCAGGAGACTCGATAACCTCTCTGAAAGAAGAGATCCCAGAGTACTATGATGATGCTGTAACTGTACCTCAGAGTCCAGATGGCTTGTCAGGTGGGTTATTTCAGTCCAATCACATGGGGAAACTCTGCACCAATCCCACAGAGTCTGAATCTCTCTACTCTTTCTTGGATCTCAGCCTCTGAATACGGAGTCTGTACTACTCTGCACCAGTTACATGAATCTGACTCTCTCCCTGTGATCTCAGCCCTGCACACTCAGTCTGGTTCACTGCTGCCAGTGTCCGGCTCCTCTTCAGTATCTCATAGGGTTCACATTACCACCCTCTCTGTCCAAATACAGCCAAACTTTCTCTGCCTTGTTTTCCTTCAACATCTTATTTGAAAATCTAGGAATTGTTTTACATTTATTACAGTTGTGAATAGGACTGGAAATCAGGTTCCCCCTGATCTCCTGTACTTTGAGCCTGGAGTTTTAGATCCTGTGTGATGTTCAGTTAATCAGTGTGTTCTGATGAGCTCCAGCAGTCCTGTGCTCTAGATAACTCAGTGTGCTGATGTGTGACAGTGAAGCTGTGCTCTGTGTGCTTTAGGAAAGCTGATGTCCTCTGTGAAAGAAGAGGCCCCTGAGTACTATGATGATGCCATCACTGTGCCCCAGAGTCCAGACACTGTGTCAGGTGAGTTATTATAAATAAGACTAAGGAGTACCCCCTGTACCAGCCCACAGTAGCCTTTGCCATTAGAAATTAGTCTCAACCTAATTTCATATCTGCAAATAAACACTACCTAGAAGAGAAGAGGTCTCTTACAGGCCAGTCTGTGTCAGAATGACAGAGCCATTACTGACCTTCTCTTCTGTTCACAGGGAGACTCCTCTCTGATGAGACACCCTCTGGATACAGTGATGTGGACGACGGTGAGGGAGACCCCACTTCAGGTAAAAGGGGCTACAGCCAGGGGACTCAGTGTGGGTTAGGTAGTTCAGGGATGGGAAAGATAACCTCCAGTAATCCATCTCTGTTGCACTGTCATCCAAGACAGGGGGGAATCAGGCATTTTGCAGTAGCGGTAGCTTCACTCTGTCATGTCCTACAAGGTTCAATAACAGCCAATAAAAACTGAGTGACCTGAATTGTACAAAGTTAGATCACAAAGATCACAGTGTCACTGAAACCCACCTACTGACACACCTAGCCAATCAGATTTAAATTGATTTCAATTGATCAGCAGCTGATTAATGATGAGTGAATGAGGTCTGGGCAGAACAAAGCTTTAGATTCCGCAAGACCAGGAATTCTGTTCTCTGACTGCAGAGAGAATTACTAGGCTCGGAAATTACTAGGTCTTCCTCACTGTGGTTTTAGAGCATTGATACTTCATAAGTATAAGTGAATTCTACACTGAATCATCAATTCTTCCAAAAAGATACAATTGAATTAAAAAAACCTATTAAATGCTTTTGAGTACAATATTGTAACATCTATTCTGTATACTATAACTGTTAGCCCACTAATAGCCATTGATATCAAAGCAGAGTACTTCTCAGATACAGTATGTTCTATTATGCTTATTGTTTGTTATGCAAATTATGATTTTATCAATAAATTGTATACTGTCTGGTTAGAATATATGTGTGAGACTATAGATTATTATGTTTGATTAGTTCCTAAAAGTCTACAAGTACTCTCAAAATATACTGCTATAATTTCTGATTGTTACAGAAAATTAAAATCCCCATTAACTACACTATTGTGACTAGATGTTTTAAAAAATCTAGGTACATGTGGCTAATGTCAAATCAATTCCAATTCCAATTCCAATTACAGTACACGGTTAAGGGCTGCAAAGCAAGGAGATGTTTGCTGAGATGTTGAGGTGTGAGATTCAGTGATCAAAGCAACCATAAAGTTTAGTTAAGTTCTGGATAAATGATTGTCAATCAACCGTCCAGGAATGATAGAAGGTGAGAGCTACTTCTTGCTTCTACTACTTGTCCAGATCAACTGGAAAGACCAGACTGGAGTTTAGTTTTTGACCCTCATAAAGAGAGCTTGCCTTTCGTTTGTTTTTAGAAACTTTTATTTCTTCTTTAGAGAATCCCTTAGTTAAAGAGTGCCTCTCCTGGCTAGTGGAAGCATCTTTAGAACAGGGAGATAGGCTCCCATTCATTTTGTAACAATTGGGTTCACAAAGAGAGATTTAACTGTAGGTTGTAATATCTTAGGTTTAGAAGGTTTGGTTTCTCTTTCTTTCATATAGGTGTTCTGTAAAAGCTGAATACTTGGTAGCAGTTTGAGGATTTTCTGGGTGGTTAGGATGTAGGTGTCTAAAACACCTTGTTAGCAAATTTGTAATTGCGTGCTGTATATTTATGTTGTGTGTAATTTCGTGTGTGTAGTGTTGTTAATAACAAATATTTAATTAATTGTACTTTTTTCAATAAAGCTGTTCCAAAGAACAAATCTCTTATGTGCCTTTAACTATACCAAATGCTTGGGTATATTCTTGGCAAAATCTTTAAAAGTAGGGGGTTATGATTAATTTATTTTTTAATTTATCTACTCAGTCATTTTTGATATTCACAATTTTCATAATCCTAATATGTAACAATATTATTTCAATAACTGGCTCATTTGACAAATCATGAGTCTGTCTCTCTGTCAGGTGTCCTCCAGCCTGGCCCTGGAGTGGACAGGGTCCTGCCCACACTGCCCTCTGAAGAAGGAGCCCCTGCCCCTGATAGGACTGACTACGATGATGTTGGGGACGAGTCTCAGGGAGAGGATGGGCGCTGTGAGACTGACAGAGCTGTCTGGGAGAACCTCCTCCAGCAGGTCTAGACACAGAAGAGCTTCACCAACAGAGTCACACAGTCTTACAACAGTTCTGAGCACTGAGACTGTATGTGACCTGAGTCCACTTCACTCCACTGCTTCCACACTGACACTCTCTGTCACCTGAGAGCTCTGACCAGTGAGTCACTGTCCTTTGTCTACAGGACCTGCAGTTTGTGTTTTAAAACAGGGAGACCTTAAAGTTCCCTATTCCACTCAGTCTTTTTTCTTGTACAATATGTTTCTGAAATAAAACTATTAATTGATATAGAATTCTGAATGTAACATTTCTGATGTGCAGAAATGTATAGACATTTTCTTAACGTTTCCTTTTTAAAAATAAACTTTTTAAAACCATTTTGTCATTCATTTGTAATTTCTTAATTTTGTACAATTAAAGACTTTTAATTAAATATATAAGGAACCTTTGGCCACTCACAATGATAAAATCAATCCCAGAAGGAGAGAATGCCTAAATGTTTGTGATCAATTCATAAGTATGACTTAATCCACACAAGGAGCAAAAGGCACTGTTGACAGAGCCAGATACAACACTACCAAAGAGACAACCTGGCTGTTATTTACATTCCCTTCAAATCAAAAGGTTAAGATAGATAGATACTTTATTGATCCCATGAGAAGAAATTGCATCTATCTATCTAAGACTCCTTGTCCTGCCTTCAGGAGCTGCTCAATTTAAAACGCAGCATCCCACAGCACTAGAGACACCCCAATATTCACTTTATACTGCACCTCAAACCATAGGTATTTTATAGCACCCAGATTGACCAGTACAGCGCACTAGATACAGTAAAACATCTTCATATTTGAAAGAAATGTGAGTGTTTTGCACATTTGCACAAGCTACAACAAGTAAACATTTGATATCACCTGGAATGATAAATAATGACCAACATCGGCAACTTCCAAGAAAATCATTTTCACTCATTGAATTTGATCTTCATACTCACCTTGCATTCTCAGCTATAATACTTCAAAATTACACTGCAGATTTGGTGGAAAACTTCACAAATCTGTACAATTGTATTTTAATATCTTGGTATGTACTTTCATTTTAACCATAAATGCTGTTCAGTATATTGTACTTTTGTTGTACTTTTTAAAACATTTTACCTGAGGACGCAAGGGGACTGTTATATCTTGTGATACATGCAAGACATCAGTAAAAGAAGGTGAAATTTTAATAAAATTGGTGATTAAAAGAAAACCACAACTTGTATGATATTATCCCTCGATATCGAAGACCAGTTGAAGGATTTGAAGAAACTATCAAAGAAACAGCAGCAATAGCAGATGATTTGGGTTTTGAACCAATGATTACACCTCAATAATCAATTCGTCCTCAAAAAATGAAGAGACAGGCATGTTTTGAGCCTCATAATGATCCTCTTCTGGATCCACAAGAAACGTGTTTTAGATGTACTTATAACTTCCATCGAAGAGAGATCTCATCAGTTGCATACAATTGAAACTTGACTTTTTGGATGGTATTGAAAATATTTTAAAAAAATAAAATAAACAATTTTCCAACGAAGATCTTGTATTGCCAGGATCTATTCTTAGCGTTTGGTAGTGATAACACTCCTGATATTGATGGAGTAGAAACGTACGATGCGTTGACATGATTTCTGAAGCGAGAAGTCCTAGAATGCCGCCTATAAATGAGCTAGGATTCATACCAAGAAATACTTTTTGTTTTCCACCCAGAAGGCTGCTATTGCATTACCAGTTTTGGTAGCTTCTGGGCGCGATTTTCCAAAACCGAAACTAATAACAAAGTTATTTAAGATGCACAAGTTATTTGGACATTTACCATGTCCAAAAATTGTAAATCGAGACTAGTATTACTACAGAAGAAAATATTTAACTGAAATATTAATAAGACTATGTAAGTATAAAAAGTAGAACAGTTCAATTTATATAACTTATTTTTTATTCTTATTAGAAATGGGCTCACACACCGGAAGACACTAACGTTTATCTTCGTTAGAGTGTGTGAATAACAGTTTAACCCAAAATGTTTGTAATTGTGATTTTGTTAAAATGCAATAAATCGTCTATCAGCAGTAAGAAATTATTAAGAAAGTAAGAAATTGTTTTATTTCACAAACGGTAAGACGTGAAGAGAGTTTACAGTTCGTATCCTTCGCTTGGTCTTAACTTAAGCGTTCAGGATCCAAGCCCGTGTGTGGATGGTTGTGTTTCTTGAATCTCTTGTAATCATCAAAAGTCGTTGTTTAGTCCTTCAGTACTTTCTCGAGTTGTACCATGGATATTTTAAACGATTAATACTATTCATGCTCTTTTGCCTTTTCCTTCACATATGGAAAAAGTTCAAAGTGTCCTTATGGCTGTGCTCCACATCTACACGAGAGCACCTAACAGTACAGGACACGCAGTGAGGAATTCGCGCAGCTTTCAGTTTAGTGCGGAGTCCAGAGGGAGGACTCACTCGCTGAATGATTTCTCAAGAAATCCCGGGTGAGATTTAACAGGTGATTTCTTCAACAGCCACGACAAGTGTGGAGACGTTCTCTGGATTTCCTGAATATGACGTTAAATTAGTTCAAATCATTTGGTAGTTAACAGAACTAAATGCTTTGGAGGTACATTTAAAACAGCAGAGCAACACTGTAGCACTTTGTGTGTGACTGAACTTAATTGTGTAAACCTGGCTCTCTATGAACACCGACAAAGAGTTCTCACTCAACAGAAGATTGCGATGTGAGCACAATAATATAAAGCACATGGAGATGCCAGGGATTGAACCCGGGACCTCATACATGCGAAGCATGCACTCTACCACTAAGCTACATCCCCAGTAGTGTGTGCTCAGGGAGAATGCCTGCAATTTCCCACTTTCGTGTTTCCTCTACTACAGAGTAAATTCATGGGAATGAAGAAATAAGGAAGGAAAAATAATCGCATTGAAGCTTCCAGAGACTGGGCAAAAACGAATCAGTTATTTTTATATCCAGTCACACGGGCGACAGTGGTTAATTCCTCGACGGGGGAGTGCTTTTTTACCGCCTTACTCTGCTGTCTTTTAATTCTGTTTTCTTTGAAAGCTTTTTGCATCTTTTAAGTGCTCTCGGTTAAACTATGCATAGGACAACAGCAGTACTGATGATTTTCATGGACCGATGCACACTTCTTCTGTACAACTCCAGTGATAAAGCCCTGTCTGTAAATATTGTAGAAGAACGAAAAAGGGTGAAACAACGCTCCAACCACAGGAATGGTAACCGGAAGGATCGTGTTCTAATTTAATATGTCATTTTGAGATGCCTTGTCAACGCAGACAGGTGTTAGAGCTGAACAAATAATTTATAGTGGTGGTTGTAAACATGGAACATGTTGTTTCTATACCAGGAAGAAAGGAGCAGACTCTTAAACTCTTTAACTCTCAAGTTAAAAGAGACAAAAACGACACCTAATCACAGCTAACATTAATTAAAATGACATCACAACAAAAGAGCAGAGCCTTAAGTGAATCAAATTCGTTTTCATTAAATGTCTGTGTCTTCATCACTTTGACCGGGGTAAAGTTAGCTTGAAGTTCGAAAACGATTTTGGCATGCCTGTAGCGTTTTTATGAAACAATTGCTTTGTATATACAATTGTTTTGTGTATAAAGTACATTGTGAATGTTCTCACAGCCTTCAGTTTGTCTTTTTATTCCACACACGAATATTCTTGTGCCATATCACATATCATATAACACAGAACGCCTTCAAACCAAATGCATTTTAAAGACCACGACTTTGAAAATTTTCACAACCCCTCCATAAACATATCAGTGAGCTAATTATCCTTTTCTGACAGTCGGGGTTTTGATTGATGCGCAATTACGCACCATCTGGAACACTGGGGGACCGCTGTATACATACATACGTTCACAACGCAGAAATACTGCTCAATAGAGTTTCATGCGAAAAACCCATATATGACCATAGGAAGCAGAACAGCAGTTTCCAATTACCCAGACTGTCAGCACGGGAATAAAGCTTTGTTTTATTTCTGAAACCCTTTATTTCCTGTTTTCATTCTGCATGAAAATTCCTATTCTTAACTCAAGAGCTTTTTAAAAACAGCACCCATGATGTTCAAATCATGATGTCCATGATTGTTTTCACAGAAGACTGGGAGAGCTTTGGGTTGTGAATCTCTTTTTCTCATGGTTTTATTGAATGTGGCACTGTGCACTAGGATAGGGGGATGCTGTTCACAAGCCAATAGCATTTAAACCACAGCAAACACAATGCTGCAAGTAAGTGTTTTACACACTAAGCAGGTCCTCTGACCTTTCCCAGCCTTGCTTTGGGTTGTGAAACCTCTTTCAGTTTTTTTTATGATTTTTTCAATACGGCACCATTTAGACATGCAATACACTGGGATAGGGAGGTCCTCTTCATGACTCAATAGCATTTGAAGCACAACATTCACAATGCTACAACCAAGTGTTTTACACACCAGACAGCCCCCCTCACCTTATACAACCTTGTGTTGGGTTGTGAAAGTGTTCTTTCTTTTTTATGATTTTTTTTAATATGGGGGTCTTCTTAATACATGGGGTACATGCGGATAGAGCCTTAAAAGGTGGCTTCTCAAAGCTCTTTACAGAATGACAACAACAATAAATAAAAATACACAAGATAAAACACAATTACAATATATAGAGGAGACCGTGGATGGTGGTACTAAGAAAAGCAGAGGGGTGAAGAATGGAACCAGTTCAGTAAAGGCTTTTCTAAAGAAGAGGGTTTTGAGTCTGGATTTGAAGTAGTTTAGAGAAGGTGACTCTGTGATATCCTTGGGGAGAGAGTTCCAGGGCTTGGGGCATAACAGGAGAAGGCCCTGTCACCCACAGAATGTAGATGGGCTTGGGGAACAGTTAGGAGAGCAGAATTAGAAGAGAGAAGGTTGCAAGGTGGGGAGTAGGGCGATAATAGTTCAGACAGGTAATGAGGTGCCAAGCCATGCAGAGCCTTATAGGTGAGCATGAGAAATTTCATGTGCATTTTTTCCCCTCTGTAACAAGAAACATGTGCACTCTGAATTGAGTAGGTGTCAAATTTGTAAACCTGAAATTATTTTTTGGTCATATAGTCATTAAGATCCAAAAGACTTGGACAGAGATTCAACGAGCCCAGGCATAGAGACTGAGTGTCAAGCGAGCAGGAGCGGTGAGGAAGGAGACTGCGAGAGCATAGATATAGATATATCTAGATATACAGTACATTTAGGACTCAGTACCGATAACACTGCTGCTATTGATGGAGTAGAAATAAGTGTATTGGTAGTTTTATCTGAGGCAAGAAGTACTAGAACACCTCCTATACAAATGTTAGGATTCAGAGCAAGAAATATTTTTCCACCTCACCCAATGGTATTGCATTAACGAAGCTGAATCTGGCTTCTTATTCGCCAGCTTCTTCTGCCTTAAATGCTGCTGCTGTGATGTTATGCCGCCTTTCACCTGTAGATGGCTCTTTACAGTAATTTTTAAAAGTACTAATCGGGATGGATTACTGTATTTATCCTCAGCAAAGGGGAATATGTAAGTAGTGAATATCCAAATAGAATTTTTGTGTGAAACACATTTCAGAAAATTGTAAACCAATTTTCAAAACTCACAATAACACAAACACAATAAGTAAATAAGACAAAGGCAAAACATAAGTTCACAGGCACTTTCTGCTTCTTGCTATAAACCTACCCCCTGGTTATAAAAATATCTAAAAAGTCTGACATTGAGGTGTGAGAGACAATTGAACAGACTATCAAAATTCTGAGCTTTAGGAAATTTTACTGTGCCATTTTTTTTAAATATGACCCTGTGAACATGGCATGTCCCTCCTTCCTCATTACCAAAACATCTCAATGTTCCGACACTATGTACATTACAACACTTCACTGTTGCATTTCAGTTGTGACATTGTGAACATGGCATGTTAAAGTATATAGAAAATCTAGATCAGTACAGGCTAAATGCAATTCATAGTGATTTATCATTTTCTTACTTTCTAAATAAATAAAAAAATTCAGTGATTATGACACTTCGGTATGACATAAAATATGCTTCAATGACAGAATAAATAACCATGGAAAAAATACCCACAGTGGACATTCATATTTGTGATTATAGGAATGTTAAATATCAGGTGAGTAGCTGCGTCAGCATGCGTAGGCTGCAAAGGAACAAGTAAAGGGTTATTCCATGCTGAAAAGAGAAGAAAGGAAACAACGTGTTGGCCGTGGAGCCTTCTTCAGGTGTTAGAAAGACAGGGCAGTATGCAAAGATACATTTCTTTTTAGCTTTGCTGACTGCAGTTTATCTTTGATGACAACATCAAAGACATTAAGGAATTCTTACAGCTAACAGCTCCACATCAACTTCCTTTTATAACTAACCTCATCAGATCTCTCAACTCCCAACTCTTCCAGTTTCTCACTTCAGAGAAGGATAAAAAACTCAATCATCCTCTACAGAGAAAAACCATCAACACCTCCACCAATCCTAACCTTGTTGTTACTGTACCCTCTGACCTTTCCCTTTCACCCCTTTGCATCCTCAGCTAACATTTTAATATTACAACACAATTACAATAGATTGTACAGTATTTACAGTTTAAAATTAAGGTAAATGTCAAAATATTAAAATCCAACTGCACAGTGCTAACAAAACAATGCTTGTCAAGTTCTCAAACAAATCTGCATTGTATTTTTAAAATATTTCAGCAGAGGATGTGACGGGAGTATAAATGACGATTCAACGATCATTTTTCTTGGGTGAATATGGTTTTCTGGGGAGTTGCGATGTTGGGCATTATTGGACATTTTTGACACGTGTTGAACAGTCGCATTTCCTACAAATATTAAAATAGCTATGGTTTAGCTCAAAAATCCAATCGACCTATGCGAAAACAATATTTACATCACAAAAGAAACCCATCCCTGGTTGGACTTGAACCACCAACCTTTTGGATAACAACCAAATGCACTAACCGATCGGGCCACAGACACTGACTGGTGGAGAATTTTCTCGAATCCCAAAAAAAAAAAATCTCTTACTGTTCTTTTTGCCGGCCGGTAATATTTCTTCTGCACTGATAACCAAGAACTGAATTTCATGTTTCGCAAGCTGTGTGAATTTAATCAAAAACAAGTTTTCCAGAAAGGAAATGAACACATGCATTTAACGAAATCAAGCCCTTTGTGAGTGCCCAAAATGGTACGTTCTGTACTACAAGATAGGAAGAAATACACAGCTGGGATTCAAACCGCAGTTCTTTTGTTTAATAAAGAGGCACTTTAACCAACTTGTTAGGAATCCCTGGTGAGAAGATACACGGATCCTGTGCAGACGCAGGCACGGGTGATAGATGAGGCAGGCGAACAAACCAGAACGAGAGGCAAGGTCGTAGTCAAAAGGCGAAAGGCAAGTCGTAATCCAGGAAGTTTACCGGTAGCAGACAGTCCGAGTCGAGAGGCGAGGTGCAAAGTCGAAAAGGCAGAAGGGGAATCCAAAATCCAGAATAAATGAGGTACGGGGAAAAACGCCAGGTAGAGCTCTCAAGGAGTAGACTCAATACCGAGCAGTGGGAAGCAGGTGAAGATGGTTTAAATAGCAGTGCGCACCGCAATGAGTGTGCGCAGGTGGTTTAACTTGTGCGGCGGCGTTTGTTAATAATCACCCGCTGCTGGGTCTGATTAGCTCGCTTACGCTTTGGTCTTGACTGCCTGGTGGTCGTGACACAACTAAGCTACGGTGACATGACATCCAACCCCTTTTACAGCCACTTGGACACATCGCTCTGAGACATCTGCATTCAGAAAGCGCTGAACCTGCTCTCAGAGCAAATGGCCTCTTTTACATACAGTAGCAGCCCCGACAACGAGAAACTAAGAGAATTGGCTTTTATCTGGCATTTTTCATGTCCAATGCGTTTGACATCTCCCAAGGGCAACAGAGTTCTTTTGCAACACTATTTCTTCTTCTTTTTTATTTCTGTACGTTTTGATAAAAAATGAGAAATCGTGCAAGGGAAAAATGTCTTTTTTTCATAGAGAAAACGTGGACCGTGAAATGTTGTGTTGAGAAGAAGTGATTTAACATGATACGTGACCTGATTTATAGGAGCAAATGCTCACCCAGCAAGGTCTGGAGAAGTTGAAGAGTCTGGTGGATGTGATAAATATACGGTGTTGTGGAAGAAAACAGTCTTTCTTTGAATTCTCAATCAATTGGAATTTCAGTGCGAAACATAAACCCTTTGTCTGATTTAAAGAGATTATATTTTAAAACTCATAAAAAATCAGAAAACACATGTTTCTCACTTTGAAATTTTAGACAGGGCGTTATATTACTAGTAGCGACGCTGAGCACACTATGGGGGAATTCAGGTTATGTGAAATACCAGCAGTTTAATAAATAACACATCTGATTTTAGATCATAAGATTGTAGGTTCGACTTCTACCTTGCTTGTGTAAATTTTATTCAAGCTCCTCAGTAATAGATGTCTATTATGTAATGAACCGCACCTGAAAGCAAACATTGGGTCTGTTTCCTCTGTTTTCCAGCATGAAATAGCAAATCGTTACAAAAAGTACCTGCTAATGTCCAATAGCGGTTTTTTTTTTCAAATTACATTTTCAGGCTTCAGACACTTTTTAATAAAACAAAAGTGTCCAGAAACTCCCTAACTTTCAGGTTTGCTTGAACCTGTATTAAAAGAAGTTATTTGAAACTTCCGGGATTCCATTCTCTGATGTAGCTGTCTCTAAAGACGGATGTGATGTTTCGCAGATGTGAACTGTGCCTTCTCTCTTGTGTTCAAGGGTATTCGCTGAGTGAGATCCTAACTGTATGTCCAGTAGGGCTTTATTTTGTTTAGATTATCTATGTGGTGTACAGATAGAACTCAACTACATGGTGTGAATTCCGTGTTCAGGACGAGCAGAACCTGAAAAACTAAAAGCAGACCTCGACATAATTTGAACACACAGCCTTCTGATGTGGAGTCAGGCATGCTACATTTGCGCCACAAGGTCACAGCTATAACCACAGAAACCAAAATAGTTAGAAATATGGAACACAACTGTTGTTCCCCAAGAAGGAAAGCTGTTTTGTACTGACGTCACTCCTGTTTATGTAACCCAGATTGTGAAGACGACTCTGCCCTATCAAAGACAAATGTTAAACAAAAGTTGGAAAGCACACTCTGAACCCATCTGTATATTTGATTCCCGCGATCCTTTCAAAGCTGCTCAGTACTTTGCAAGCAAATCAAATCATTTCAGGGAAGAAACTCAGTTTAATGAACTACTTTCGTATTTTCACTCGTTGATTTTGATCTTTGTATTCTCTTTCCATTCTCAGCAATAATATTTCAAAATTACAGTTCAGATTTATTGGAAAACTTCACAAGCATTATGAGATTAGGACTGTACAATTGTTTTTTAATATCTTGGTATATTTACCTTCATTTTAATATAGATATAACCATAAATGTTGTTAAGCATATTGTACTTTTGTTGTACTTTTTAAAACATTTTAGCTGAGGACACACGGCGACTATTATACCTTGTGATACATGCAAGACATCTGTAAACGAAGATGTAATTACAATAAAATTGGCAATTAACAGAAAACCACAATTTGTATAATATTATTCCTCAATATCAATGATCAAAATGTATAAATTGATTGCTTCCTTAGTATTGCCAGGATCTATATTTAGCGTTCGGTAGCGATAACACTGCTGATATTGATTGAGTAAAAATCTATGATGTAGTGACAGCTTTATCTGAAGCGAGAAATCCTCGAACACCGCTTATGAAGTGTTAGGATTAATACCAAGAAATACCTTTTGTTTTCCCACCCAAAATGCTACTATTGCATTACACATTATGCAAACATTACCAGTTTTAGTAGCTTCTGGGCACGATTTTCCAAAACTGAAACTAAATACAAATGATTTAAGATTAACCATGTCCAAAAATTGTAAATCAGGACTAATACAATATCAAATGAAATTACTACAGAAGAAAAGGTTTAACTGAAATATGAATAAGACTATGCAAGCCTACAAAATAGAATAATTCAATTTATATAACTTATTTTTTTCTTATTTGAGAAATGGGCTCACACACCGGAAGACACTAACGTTTCTCTTCGTTAGAATATGTGAATAACAGTTTAACCCCAAATTTCTGTAATTGTGATTCTGTTAAAATTAAAAAAAAAGCATCTATCAATAGTAAGAAATTATCAAGAAAGTAAGAAATTGTGTTATTTCATAAACTGTAAGACATGAAGACATTTACAGGTTATATCCTTTGCTTTGTCTTTTAACACAAGCGTTCAGGATCCAAGCCCATATTCGGACGGTTGTGTTTCTCTTGTAATCATCAAATGGCATTGTTTTGTCCGTCAGTTCTTTCTCGAGTTGTACCATGGATATTTTATTCCATCAATACTTTTCATGCTCTTTTGCATTTTCCTTCACATACGGAAAAGAACTCAAGGCATTCTTGTCACTGTGCTACACAGTACAGGACACGCAGTGAGGAATTCGCGCAGCTTTCAGCTCAGTGCGGAATCCAGAGGGAGGACTCGCTCGGTGAATGATCTCTCAGGAAATCCCGGGTGAGGTTTTTCTGCAACAGCCACGACAAGTGTGAAGACGTTCTCTGGATTTCCTGAATGTGACTTTAAATTAGTTCACATTCTTTGGTAGTTAACAGAACTAAATGCTTTGGAGGTACATCTAAAACTGCAGAGAACACTGTAGCACTTCGAGTTTAATTGTGTAAACCTGGCTCTCTATGAACACGAGCAAAGAGTTCTCACTCGACAGAAGACTGCGATGTGAGCACAGTAACATAAAGCACTTGAAGATGCTAGGGATTGAACCTGGGACCTCATACATGTAAGACAAGCACTCTACCACTAAGCTACACCCCCAACATAGAGACCTTTCGAAGATGTGCAGGTGCTCACAGACCACAATCCATCTTTTGCATCTGATGATTTTCATGGACTGATGCACACTTGTTCTGTACAACTCCAGTGATAAAACCTTGTCTGTAAATATTGTAGAACGTAAAAGGGTGAAACAACGCTCCAACCACAGGAATGGTAACAGAAAGGATCATTTTCTTATTTAATACGTCCTTTTGAGATGCCTTGTCAACGCACACAGACGTTAGAGCTGAACAAATATTTTGTACACAAGACGGCAGTGCGATATTAAAATTCCTGTCTTCTTGATGGATTCAGACTGGTAGCCAGAGGACGCCGGGACAACGCCCATTGGACAACTGCTGGAACAGAGGCTGCAACAGAGCTTGTCAGCTGGTTTGGTGTTCGTGCCAGGAGATTCCAAATCCATACACAGTGGATAAGTAAACCCCATGTTCTACATTCCGTCTCGAGAATTCAGTTGTACCTCAAAAAAAGTTGTTATCAATTTAATTCATGAGTAATGTATTTACTTCCGAGTTTAGAGTAACAGTGGGTAATAACACTGATTAGCGATTTGGTAACCGAACGATATATATTGACATATATTCTCTGTTGTGTATCTTTGTGTTTGCATCTCTTCGAGATTATATACCTTGTATATTGATAACCCTCACAGTAAGGTCTGCCGCTCGTATCCAGGCAGACTAGTATATGTTTGGTGCACAATTTATGTTAATAAATGTATCTCGTGTATTGAACCCGTGTGTGTGCGTTGTTAGTTGTTCTGACGATTGATTTTCTAAAAGCCACAATGAACAACCTCGTGATTACTGCTACAATTAATAATTGTCTCAGTAAACCCATCAAACCTCTACACTTGTATAGTATAATTTATTATCTGTACCTGCAAATCCCCAATATTACTGCTGTCTCCTGAGAAACACAAGTGTAGAGTCAAATCATATGAAATAATACAACAAATCTATTCAATTAACACCCAGATGTGACAGAACACTTTTAAGACTTATACCCCTTTAAATAAGTATTTCCTTAATTTCAGTTCTCTTCCCTCCATGGGATACCTGAAAATTCACTATAGCATAATAAAGGCTGTGCATGCATTACCTGTAATACAGCTACTAATAAAGATAACATTAAAGTTGATTATTAAGAAATCACACTTTTATTAATAAAATATGTTTTGATAAAAGAAGTCTTAATAGACTAGGTAAATCCCTGTAGTAGTCTAACAACTACAAAAAAGAAAAAAAAAACAGAACAACTTCAAAACAAAGAGAAAAAGAACATTAAAAACAAATCTTGGTAACAACAAAAACACAGAAAAGTGAGTGCTTTTTCAAGTCTTCGGTACTCCATCATGCTCCTCTCATTTCAGTAGACCTCTCTCATATATTTGTGTATAGGTCTGCTGGAGGTCCATTGCTGATGGTAATTTAAGTAGGGAGCTGTGTCAGCATGTGTGGACTGCATAGGAACAAGTAAAATTTTATTCCATGCAGAAAAGAGAAGCAAACAACGTTTGAGCTTTGGAGCCTTCTTCAGGTCTGACAAGGAACAAACCTTTACTTGTTCCTTTGATGTTAATTTAGACCTGATCTCCAGCAAATACTTAACAGGACCTAAACTGGTCAGTTAGTTTAAATAGTTGAAGATATAGGCCACACTGCTCCAGGTGAGGCTTGAACTCAATCTCAGCATGAGTTCGATTGCACCACTGGAGCTGCAGAAGTCTTTTTTTACACAGACTAATGCAATTGCAATTAGTCACGAAACAAACGAGAACTGCAGCTGTACACTTGAGACAGGACGCTACTGTATTATTTTTGTTTAACACTCCAGTCGAACAAGCCGACATGTCACTATTGCTAAATCGTTACAAAAGACGCCAACTAATGACCAGTTTTATTTTTAACAGAACTTTACTGAAAGTTAAACTTATAAAACTACCTGAGCAAATAAATACAACAATTATTGTTCCTCTGACCTTCTCAGTATTTCTTTTTTTAAATTAATACATTTATTTATCCATGGTGTGCCTTGTGCTTACTTTTCAGAACTCTCTCTCCTGTGTTAGTAGGAGCTTACATTTCAAATTAAGTTCTTTAATCAGTTCCAATATCTTCCTTTCAAAGTAGGGAAGAGCAAGCTAGCAGTTGTTTTGCCTGTGGTTATTCTTTATGACTATATCTTCTGACACCTGTGCACAATCCTACAACATTACAAGAGAAGCACTATAACAGGAGTCATAAAAATGCAAGAAGCCACTTTGAACAATCTTTCGGAATTGTAAAACAACTAACGCTTTGCTTGGCTGTCATTTGGTTTGTATACCAGTCCATCAAGAGGCAGCACCATCATCATCAGGTCATGTGCAGTCCTACACAACCTTGCGATTGACTGGGATGAGCTACCTTTTCCATCTCCATGGCATGCAGCACACTCTGGCTGTTTCAACACAGTCATTATTGGACCACAGTGCACTGTCTCTTCTGTCCTGTGGCTATCATAATCACTTTTAAGAAGCCAAGTTTTTTTTCTTTAACATGTGCTTGGGTGCCACCCATTTCCTTATTATCCCTGCTTTCCAGCGGCTGACCCTACCTGTGTAAATAATGTCCTAGTAGTTCTAGTGCCCTGTGTAGTCTTATAAGTGTATAGCGTGTTGTTAAGTAATTACCACCCTAAAGATGTGTACGTGTTCTGTCAGTCTCCTCATGTGCATGTATATCCTGTGTTTGGTTTTGTGGTTGTTAAAGAATAAAGCTATTGCTTGGTTTGTTAATCGCGTCTCCACTGGTCCTTTGTTCTGAGAAGAACCTCTAAATGCTACATTGGTGTCAGAAGCGGGCAGGATGGACAAATCTTGGCAGACATTAGCTGATTCTGTCAAGTGCTGTCTGACTCTAAAAGAGACAGAACCCATCGGCAGCGCACATAGGGAGCCTGAGCAACTCCTGGGTGTGACAGGTGGCCACAGCCCTTACCAGGGCTATCCAGTAGTGGTCCTGCCGGTAGAATTGGGGCGACTGCCCGCTACTCCCGCCCAGTGGATGCCCCAAAGAGAAGATACCCTCCCTGCTGGAGCTGACCAGCGATTCCCACACCCATCAGTGCGGGTGCAACCCGGTCGCTACGACGGGGAAGCGCCTTGGGAAACCTACAAGGCGCAGTTCCAGCTCGCGACCTGGACGAATGGCTGGTGCCGGGCAGAGATGGAAGGAGTGGCCTGCCAGGTGCTCCTGGACGTCCCGGAGGAGGACAGAGGCGAATACACGGCGCTGGCGGCGGCTCTCCAGCTGCGTTTCGGTGTGGAGGAGGCGCCGGACTTGATGCGGGAGAGGCTGGCCCTGCGGCGGCGCCGACCAGGAGAGCGACTGGGCCCGGTTGCCGCTGATGTCGCGTTCCTCGCCCGCCGAGGATACCCAACTTTCCCCCGGGAGGCGCAGGGGGAGATGGCTCTCCAGGCCTTTCTCAAGGCCCTCTCACCCGAGGAGCTGCGGCACCAAGTGCATCGCTGGAGCAGGCCTTGGCTGAGGCCGTGTTCAGGGTGGCTGGAAGCGCCAGCAGACACTGCTGGCTGACCGAGGCGGCGACGGAGGAGTCCAGCGAGGGGGAAGAGGAGCCAGACCTTGCAGCGACCCCTGCGGAACAGCCCCACACGCTGCTTTGCGACCGCTGCAGGAAGAGGGAACTCTGAGCCCGGTTCTGCCGGGCACCCGAACCTCGCACTCCTTGATCGGCGTCGGGAAACGGGAACGGGGCGACTCAGCGTGTGGAAGGCCGCCACTCGAACACCTCACCCCCCGCTATTAAGACCGGCGCCCCTCACGTCACCGTGGGGCGAGTCGGCTGTAGCCGGGGCCTGTACCTCCACTGCCGAATCGAGGACCAACCCTGCCTGGCCCTACTCGACGCCGGTTCATCGGTAACCTTACTCCGGCCGGGCGTCCTCCCCGACACCGAGGGCACCAACTCCCCAGGATGGGAGGCCTCCGGCCTGCGGCTAAGGACCGTGACGGGACAGCTCGCCGCAGTCCGGGGGAAACGGGTGCTTGCCTTCCGTCTAGGTGCAGCGACGGTGTGCCACCCCTGCTACCTTGCACCCATCCAGGAGGACTGCATTCTGGGGCTGGACGTACTGCAGCGAGTGGGGGCCAGTTTGGACTTGAGCCGGCAGGAGTTGGTGTGGCAGGGGGAGCGACTTCACCTGGTGGAGGGCAGGCCCGGCGAAGGCCGAGGGACGCGGGCTTGCCGGAGCTGGGAGAAAAAGAGGCAGTGGCGGCGGCGGCGGCGGCAGTCGCCGGGGCAGACCAGGCCTGTGAGCCGGGGAGCGAGCGTGCTGGATCCTGCTCCCGAGTCAGCCGGGGGGCCAGACAAGGCGGCGGCGGCGGGAGCCGAGCGTTGCATGGAAGCGAGGCGCGCCGTTGAGGATCTACCAGCAGAGCTGCGAGGGCCTCGATCAGGACCAGCGGCAGCGGCTCCAGGCGCTACTCGCCCAGAACGAGGATCTCTTTGCGGCGATAGATGAGGACTGCACCCGCACTGCCCTGGTCCAACACGAGATCAACACCGGCGACGCTCGGCCCATCCGCATCCCACCGGGACGCATGGTTCACGCCAAGCGGACCGCCGCCGAGGAAAAGATCCGGGAGATGGCCGCAGCGGGGGTGATTGAGCCCTCTGCGAGCCCGTGGTCGGCGCCAGCTGTACTGGTAAAAAAAAAAGACTGCTCGTGGAGGTTCTGCGTCAACTACCGCAAGCTGAACGAGGTCACCCGGAAAGATTCCTACCCCCTGCCGAGGATAGATGACGCCCTAGACTACATCACCGGGTCGACCTGGTTCAGCTCCCTGGACCTCCGCTGCGGCTACTGGCAGGTACCGCTTGCTCCCGATGCTCGCCCGAAGACAGCCTTTTCTATCGGCCAGGGCCTCTGGCAGTTTACTGTCATTCCTTTTGGCCTGTGCAATGCCCCGGCGACGTTCGAGAGGCTGATGGAGAGGGTGCTGGCATCTGTCCCGCGGAACCAGTGTGTGCTGTATCTGGACGATCTGCTGGTTCATGCCCGGGGCTTCGACCAGGCCTTGACGAACCTCCAGGCGGTGCTGGACTGCATCCGCCGTGCTGGCCTGAGGCTCAACCCCTCACCGACAAGGGCCGCCGTTTCGACTGGGACTCGGGCTGTGAGACTGCCTTCGGCCGGTTGCGTGAAGCTCTGGTGGGGGCCCCCGTGCTGGCCTACCCCGACCCGCGGTTGCCATATGTTCTCGATACCGACGCGAGTGACTCGGGGGTGGGCGTGGTGTTGGCGCAGGAGGGGCCGGATGGGGAGCGCGTAGTGGCCTACTATAGTCGGGCTTTGACTAGGGCTGAACGGAACTACTGCGTGACCCGTCGCGAGCTGCTGGCGGTGATGGCGGTGGTCCACCACTTCAGGCCGTACCTGTTCGGGACCCGGTTCCGGCTGAGGACCGACCATGCGTCCCTCACCTGGCTGCTCCACTAAAAGGAGCCGGAGGGGCAGATGGCGCGATGGATAGAGATCCTGCAGGAGTACGACTTCACTGTCGTGCACCGTGCGGGGTCTCGCCATCTCAATGCCGACGCTCTCTCGCGGCGCCCCTGCGAGGCCGCGGACTGCCATCACTGCGCCCGGCGGGAGCAGCGTGAGGTGGCTGTCCGCACCGTGGCGGGGGTGGGCACCGCGGCCACGGCCCGGGAGGGGCCGCTGGGGGTGGGCCTGCCAGACCTGGCGCAGCGTCAGGCAGCTGATCCTGACGTGGGGCCGGTGCTCCGCTGGAGGGCAGCTGGAGTGCGGCCTACACGAGAGGAGCTCGCCCCACACCCAAAGTCCGTCAAGGCCCTCTGCGCCCTGTGGGAGGCCTTGGAGGTAAAGGATGGGGTGCTGCACCGGGGGTGGCGGGTACCCTCCAGTGGTGAGGTACGGTGGCAGCTGGTGGTGCCTCGGTCGCTCCGCGGGGCGGTGCACGGCCAGCCGGGCATGGGGCACTTCGGCGGTAAGAAAACCCTGCAGCGTCTCCGAGGCCATTTTTATTGGGGTCTTTGCCACTGGGACGTGCAGAGGTACTGCCAAACGTGTGCGGTGTGCGTGGCGCAGAAGGGTCCCCCCGAGCACTCTCGGGCCCCCCTCCAACAACACCAGGTGGGGGCTCCTATGGAGCGGGTGGGAGTGGACGTTTTGGGCCCGTTTCCGCGCACCGAGGCTGGGAACCGCTACGTCTTGGTGGCCATGGATTACTTTACGAAGTGGCCGGAGGCCTACGCCCTCCCGGACCAGAGTGCCCCCACGGTGGCCGATGCACTGCTGGAGGGGATATTTGCCAGGCTGGGGGTGCCGGAGGAGTTACACAGTGACCAGGGGCGTAACTTCGAGGTCTTCGCCAGAGTGTGCCAGCGCCTGGGGATCACTAAGACGCGGACCACACCGCTGCATCCCCAGAGCGACGGGTTGGTGGAGCGGTTTAATCGGACGCTCGCCACCCAGCTGGCCACCCTGGTGTCCCGGCACCAACGGGACTGGGACTGCCACCTCCCCCTTGCGCTCTGGGCGTACAGGACCGCGGTCCAGGAATCCACCGGGTGCACCCCGGCCTCGCTCATGCTGGGCCGGGAAATGCGAACCCTGGTGGACCTGGTCTTCGGCCCGCCGCCCGGAGACGGGTCGGCACCGCCGGCTGGACCGGACTACGAGTGGGACCTGCGGCAGCGGATGCAGCAGGTGCACAGCTTTGCACGGACCCACCTGACACAGGCGTGGGTCCGGCAGAAGCGGCACTACGACCTGCGCTGCAGGGGGCCTGCCTTCCAGCCCGGGGACTCGGTTTGGGTGTACAACCCGCGCCGCTGCAAAGGTCTCAGCCCTAAGCTGGCGCCGTCATGGGAGGGTCCCGCTGAGGTACTCGGGGTGGTGGGTGAAGTCTGCTACCGTGTCCGGTTGCGAACACGGGGGAGAGTGGTGGTCCTGCACCGAGACCGCCTGGCCCCCTACCGGGCCCGGGAGGAGGAGCCGTGTGGGGAGGCTCTACAGGAGCAGCCGGGGCTGGAGCCGGACGATAGTGGGGCGTCCGTGGGTCGCCAGCCGTCACTGCGGCGCAGGGTTCCACAGCAGTTAGCCCAGTACGAGTACAGCCTGAGGGGGGTGTTCGACGTCGGCGAGACGCCAGACGCCAGACGCCAGACGCCAGACGCTTCAGGTGGGGGCAGTGTAATGCCCTCGCCTGGTGGTGAGGAGAAAGTGCCCCTAGGCGCTCGTAGTACCGCTGGGCATGCTGGGAGTGGTAGCCGGGGAGAGTCTGAGGGTCAGCACGATGACCAGCGGCTGACCCTACCTGTGTAAATAATGTCCTAGTAGTTCTAGTGCCCTGTGTAGTCTTGTAAAAGTATAGTGTGTTGTTAGGTAATTACCACCCTAACTATGTGTACTTGTTCCCTCAGTCTCCTCATGTGTGTGTATATCCTGTGTTTGGTTTTGTGTTAATGCTTGTTTGTTAATCGCGTCTTCACTCGTCCTTTGTTCTGAAAAGAACCTGCAAATGCTACAGTATTTATTTTATAAACACCAGTATTGACACTTTGATCAGTATATTTATTATTAGTAGCCAGTCTTATAAATTTACAATTTAGATTAAGTCTGGTAACAGTTATACAGTTAATTTAAATCATCAGACCACTAATGGAACTGAGAGCTGGGTGGAAATAAAACCAGGATACACATTTTAACCTCCAGGATCAGGAGTCTGATCCTCCTGGCTTCTTTACTCTGAAGATTTGTGTAAAACTCTTAAAAGCGCTTATTTCAGGGACTCGTGCTTGTCCTCTACTGCTCCACATGGGTACGCTTTGTAACGCAATAATCTGCGATGTAAACTTTTTTTTCTGTTTAATGAATTTTATTCCTAGGTTTGTCGCTCTCCTTCTCCAACTGTGATGATTCGCTTCTCTTCACAGTCCGGTGTGTTTTTTTTGGGGGGGGAGATTTTATATCTGTAAGAAAAGCCCCCCGGGCTCCGGACAGGAGTCTCCTCCAGCTCTGCTTTGTCAGAAAGAGCGCTGTGACGTCACAGACACCAGCCAGAGTGCTGGGATCAGAGAGCGAGACCGCGGGAGATGCGCGGAGGGAACGGAGGAGAATTATTGATCACTTATGTATCGACAACCAATTTATTCAGCTGAAGGACCATAGAATAATCGATTAACTTCACTGATTGGTGAGTACTGATTCTTTTCTTGACCCTGTTTAAATATCTAGAAAACAGTCAATAAAGACTGTATCGATCAATTACCATAGTGCGTTTAGTGTTAATAATGTTCAATCCGAAATTAAACAATGATTATTCATATTATTATTTAGGTAACTCTATCCTAGAGCTAGAAAATTATATTCCAAGTTGATAAATGTATGTAAGTAACAGTTTAAATACATTTTTCCAGTGTTTATAAATCATAAGTATGGTAACCACGGCAACAGCCGGCACGTCACTGTATGTGTCTAGGTGTCTCGCATTCGTCACAGAGAGTGTATGTGACGTCACGGGCAGCAACTAATACTACTACTAGTGTATTCATTTTAACATTAGTGAGAGTACAACTGGTAGTTTTAATGGTAGTGTTCATAACAAAGTGTGAGTATTAATAACAAAGCGCTTGTTTGTTAATCGCGTCTCCACTCGTCCTTTGTTCTGAAAAGAACCTGTAAATGCTACAATATTCTTTACTCAGCAGCTTATTAAAAACAGCTCCTGTGATGTTCAAACCGATTTTTTACACAGAACACTGACACAGCTTTGCGTTCTGAATCTCTTTTTCTCGTGCGTTTATTTAATGTGGCACAATGCACTGGGATAAGGGTATTCTGTTCACAAACCAATAGCATTTAAACCACAGCCCAGGTTCGATCTGTCTCCCAGAATCACCAGGGCGCACACACACACACACAACCGTGCCGTTGAAGTGCTCTGCTTCATTTCTAAGGGCAACTCAACATTCACTCCTACCCCGAGTGCAGAAAAGACAGCGTCCGCAGCAACAACAGCTCAGGTCTCTGCACAGGAGCTAAGCTGCCCCCATCTCCTCTGCTCTGCGGAGTGGATTCCTGCCTGGAGCCGTGTTTGCAGGCAGCGGCTCCCCGCTCCCTGTCTGTGCGTCGTGTCCAAGAGCTCCTGGGAGGAAGAGAGAGCCCTCACACTCGGGGGCTTTTCCACGGTCTGTGTGAGGAGGGGCGGGTGTGTCCAGTAGCTTATCGAGCGGAAGCCTGGGGCAGCGGAGAGCTGTGATCGTGCAGACCTTGAGGTGTCACCTCTTTGTCTGCTTTCCCGCCCCCCCTCCGCCCAAGCTCTGCTCCAAAGTAGCCCGGCAACCCCTCACACCTGCACGTGTCACAACCTAAGGTGTGGTCATGAGACACCCATGGGGTGTCGTTCTGTTCTTGCTAATTGTTTCCTGCCCTTCGCAGGCAGGAGTCCATGCGAGGAAGATGCGCTGGACAGAGCTCAGAGGGCGCACCTGGGTGGCTTTCCTTCAGAGTGACGTTCCTGCAACACTCTCCCGCTACTCTTGGTGCGCTCATGCCGCAACACAGGAAGGCTGGAGCAGGTGGCTGTGGGCTCTGCGCACCGCCAAAATAGCTCAGTTGGGAGAGCGTTAGACTGAAGATCTAAAGGTCCCTGGTTTGATCCCGGGTTTTGGTATTTTGTTTCATCGCGCCCTTTGTTCCTCTCTCCAGCGCACCCTGCCTAAAGTGACGCGTCCCTTTCTCAGCCCGAAATGCAAGCAAGACACCAGCAGCGGTCCCTGCAGGTTTCCATAGTGTAGCGGCTATCACGTTCGCCTAACACGCGAAAGGTCCCCGGTTTGAGACCGGGTGGAAGCAGCCTCGTTTTGCACGCTCCTGTACTTCACAGAGGTCTTGAACGACCGGTCATTTGTTCCCAATGTGTTTCCGGTGCCTTCATGCACTCTTGTACCAAACGCACGTTCCTTCTGTACGTGGAGCCGATCATTTGCAATTGGGCTGTGCCGACAGACCAGGACGAGCTCTGTCGGCTCAAAAGCAGCGCAGGACCTGCAAGAACAACAGAAAGATTAGCATCCAGCGGGGGCCTCTTAGTGAGCCCAAGATCTCATCAAGAATCGGCTCCAGCAACAGGGCTGGGCGCATTGTTCCATTCTCCGACCACTCTCGGTGTAAACAAGTCCCTCCTGGTCTCTGCTTGAAATGCACTTTCCTGCGTTTGCTTTGGTGTAACTGGCTTCCCCTGCATGGGCGAATGTGAAGAAGATCCTTAGTAAGTCATTGAAGAAAACCAAGAAGAGGTCGGAGTGGCCTCTGTCGTTCATCAACGATCCAGTCAGGCAGTACTCCTCCTATTCTGCCAGTATGTGGATTCGAACCGGGGTTGTTGCGGCCACAACACAAATTCTGAGCACTATACGATCACAGCGAGTTACCGAGACATACACAGCCAGTAGGAAAGGATGTACTCTCTTTGTGTGACACTAGTCGGAAAAGTCCTGACGCTGCATTTCAACTGAGCCCTAGTATACATCAACCCTTCGACACTCTGAGTGCCAACTCTCTTGTGTGTTTTCTCCATCAAGCAGGTCATGAAGGCAGCAATTACAGTTTGCTTACATGACGCACGCACAACATGGCTGTATGCTCCCATATGGTCTAGCGGTTACGATACCTGATCTTCACCCAGGTGGCCTGGTTTCAGCTCCTTGTATGAGAACGTGTCAGTTTTGCCTCCTGCTTTCCAAAGATCAGCACCATGTTTTATGCCTCCCCCGAATATCGAAGCTGCCTCTAAATCTGCAAATGAAGATGAGTCAATAAACCACTTGTTTTTCGTATAACTATACATATATTCATTTAATACTGATTTCATTCATTGAGCACGGATACAATAGAGGTACAGCTATTCACTGTTTGACATGTCTGCACTGGTACAGAACCTAGCAATCAGAAAACGGGTGAAACTGTCTTGAGAATTAGCATACAGTACCGAGGCCCCCATGACCAAATAAAGGCTAACCTCGATAATCAGCCTAAATAATGCAGACAACAGCAAAACGACTGACTTTGAAAAGGGAATGAATGGAAGGAGTAGTGTAACCAGCTTGAAATGCTTCTCCGGACCTCTAACTAAAAGAAACCGGGAACCAGCAGTGGCATCGACTCCTTTCGAACTGGGATCCTATCGCAGCTCATGGTGTCCTAACTCTCCCGTATCTGATATTTGACCAAGCACATCAGGAGAGAGCGCGAACGCAGTCCCCCACTACCAGAAATTATGCAGTCGAGATTCCCACATTTGGGGAATTCGCAGGGGTCAGCACAGCCGGAGTGCAATGGCCGAGCCTCGCCCTGGGTGAATCGATTTTTTAAGAACTTTATTTTCTTTTCACAAAAAAATACAGGACATCACAAATTAGAAAGCTTTACATTAATATACATACTTAAAACAGTATATATAATCCCATCTCATTACATTTTGACACGGTACCAGTTATATAGCAACAATTTATTTTTTTCTGGTGCAAATCACATTCTTTACTTAAACATGATAATGTTTTTCACAGTTTCTTGAGATATTGACCTATGCTCTCAATTTCCCACAGATTTTCTGCTTCCTCCCTCCCTTCTCTCCACAGATCTCTGAGGTAATAGTTCTCTCGGGTGATGAACAGGGCCAGGCTACCTGCTGCCTTGACTGGGACCTCGATGCCTTTGAACAGCCCCATGTTCCTCACTCTCCACAGGGCGTCTTTCCCACTGTTCACCACGGCCCAGATCCTGTCAAACATGTCAGGAGGAAGTTTGACAGGAGAGATGCCGTTGTAGCGGCAATGCTTGTTAATAAGACAGAATTAGGCGGTGGTATTCTGTCCTAAATGAGGCCCCATCTCACCCTCCATCTTTGTGGTGCAGCCACAGAGAAAGTATTCATGCAGGTTGATTTAAGATGTTTTCTTTTGATAATGGACAGCTCCCAGATGGGGATGCACTTAGCTTAGCCTGGCTATCATGATCAATGGTCATCCATTGGTGCCTATCTGTCTAGGGAGTGCCGAATGGACATCTGGACTGCATTCCTAAGTGTCAAGAGTAAGTGACTCATATCTCACCTTGACCAACCAATCAGGGACTGGCAGGGCGTGGTAATACCACGTGGGTCTCTAATGCCCGCCAAACTCTCAACCAATCAGCACACATCTATGTCTTGGTCAAAAAGGGAGCGCAAGCTCAGATCGGGGCTCTCCTTGGCCATTTTCGCGCATCCTCAGAGACAATCACGTGACAACTGCTGTTGTCTGCAAAGGGACTTGGACTTTGTTCTAAGCGCGAGGCCGAGGATCCCATACGTACTCAGAATTCTACCAACGTGAATGATCCGCTTGATCAACGGCAGCCTACAGTTGGACCCTCATCGACAACCTGAATAGCTTATTCAGAAGCAGCGCTGGACCAGGAACGAACCAGCTTCTTCCCAGGCAAAAGAGTGACTTGGTGTTCGTGCCGGGAGATTCCAAATCCATACACAGTGGATAAGTAAACCCCATGTTCTACATTGTGTCTCGAGAATTCAATTGTACCTCAACACAAGTTGTTATCAATTTAATTCATGAGTAATGTATTTACTTCCGAGTTTAGAGTAACAGTGGGTAATAACACTGATTAGCGATTTGGTAACCGAACGATATATATTGACATATATTCTCTGTTGTGTATCTCTTTGTGTTGGCATCTCTTCGAGATTATATACCTTGTATATTGATAACCCTCACAGTAAGGTCTGCCGCTCGTATCCAGGCAGACTAGTATATGTTTGGTGCACAATTTATATGAATAAATGTATTTCGTGTATTGAACCCGTGTGTGTGCGTTGTTAGTTGTTCTGACGATTGATTTTCTAAAAGCCACAACGAACAACCTCGTGATTACTGCTACAATTAATAATTGTCTCAGTAAACCCATCAAACCTCTACAACCACGATACACCACCATAAACTATATTAATTTAGGAACATAAACATATAGTGTAAACTGTATATGGCTGGTATTGGTAGTTTAAAGAAAAAATACACACCAGTATTCCACTTTCTTCCTAAACATTTTAAGCATCAAAGTCTTACATGTAGTAAGATTTTACCAGGTTTCGGAAACGTTTTTACATGCTCCTTCTGACCATCTTAACTTTATATACTTTGTGAAAAGTCATAAGATATTCACATTTTCTGTGAATGTGCTCGTTATCGGAGTAAACAAAAGCATACTTTTAGAATTTGATTAATAGGGAATATAATATGGAATCACGTACCTAAAGAAATTAATAACGATATAATTATTTTTATGTACTGTAGCTCAAATAGTAGTATAATACACTTTCTATGGATACATGTGCTTCTACGCAATGCAGAAGCACATCCACAAGTAACATAACCTAGCTAAGAGAGGACATTGGCTAGCCATTATGATAAATACAGTGGAAAAAAGCAATTGGGAAAATAAGACCTGCTGATCTGTTATACATACCAGGAAGAGAACAGAATATGATTTTTTTCTGTTCGAAACGTGTGTTGTCTTTATGAAATTCATGTATTTTAAACGTTTAATTAAGAAGAAAAAAACTTACAGAAAGATACTAAGCTGATCACGAGATAGAAAGATCACCCGTTTTTCGCGAATAAAAAGTGGCTATTAACTGGGTGAACTGTTATTAACTGGAGTCAACTGGGTGAAAACACATAATATGAACATGAAACAAAACAAAAAATAAAAATAAGATACAATCTACAGACATTAAAACCGGTGTCATGGAAATATAACTATCAAGGAAGCCACAAGAGAGAGTTCTCACCTGAGTAAGGTCTTTATTTCAATATTGGGAGCAACCAGAGACTCAATTTGTTACAAGCAGTACAGGGTTTTCATAAGACGTTGCGCTGTAAAAAAGCTCAGCGCTTTGTCCATTCTAAAACTTCCACTTTCCCTAAGAGAAAACAGATTACATCAAAAAGCGAAAGAAGAAGCACTAGATATGTTATTCAAAGCTTATCAGTTATTTTCAGCTAATTCTAACGACCCAGACAGCATATATTGTTTTGGTACATTGTCTTCTAAAGTAACCTAAACAGTGTACTTTGTTGACGCACTGTTTTCTAAAATTCTGCACGTACTGTAGCACAGCAATTACATCCTTGAAATATATTATCTAAAAGCCCCAATATATTTCTTTGCAAAGCTCTCTACATTTTAAGAATCAATTTACTTATTAGATTTCCACTTAAAGACTTGTTTGGCTGGCGTTCGGGGAGTCGCGTTTTTCAGAATTGTATTGAGATCGTTTTCCACAGAGCTCAGATGTCAAAGCACAGCAGCAGCTCTCCACAGCGATCCTCTATAGCGCCCTTTCTCCCGCAGCTCCGTCCTCATTGGAAGGAAGCAAGAGTGAAAGGCTGAAGTGAAATAGAGCGGGGACGAAGGCAGTGAAGAGAGAGAACGTGGGAAGAAGAGAAAAACGCAAGGGAAGAAAAGCAGCGTCGTAAAAGAGGTGACGGAGCTGTCCTCTCAATAAGAAGGGTGCCAGCGAGCCTTGCTCTCGCTTACGGCCACACCCCCTTGAGCACGCCTGATCTCGTCTGATCTCGGAAGCTAAACAGGGATGGGCCTGGTTAGTACTTGGATGGGAGACCGCCTGGGAATACCAGGTGCTGTAAGCTTTTAAGCGCAGGAGGCGCCCTATCCCCGCTCGCTCGCTCATTCCCCTGTTCACACGTGCAGTGCGGCTTGTCCGTCTGTTTATTTGTCAGCTTTGGCGAGACACGGGTGCTTGTGTATTAGCGTGAGCGTTTTTTATTCTGATCAGGAACAGTTTTACAAGTCCGCAAAGGATCGAGGAAAGGTTTATCGCCAGCTGAAAAGAGACACAGCGCTTCGGCTGTGGAGACTTGTTCGGCTGGCGTTCGGAGAGTCGCGTTTTTCAGAATTGTATTGAGATCGTTTTCCACAGAGCTCAGATGTCAAAGCACAGCAGCAGCTCTCCACAGCGATCCTCTATAGCGCCCTTTCTCCCGCAGCTCCGTCCTCATTGGAAGGAAGCAAGAGTGAAAGGCTGAAGTGAAATAGAGCGGGGACGAAGGCAGTGAAGAGAGAGAACGTGGGAAGAAGAGAAAAACGCAAGGGAAAAAAAGCAGCGTCGTAAAAGAGGTGACGGAGCTGTCCTCTCAATAAGAAGGGTGCCAGCGAGCCTTGCTCTCGCTTATGGCCACACCCCCTTGAGCACGCCTGATCTCGTCTGATCTCGGAAGCTAAACAGGGATGGGCCTGGTTAGTACTTGGATGGGAGACCGCCTGGGAATACCAGGTGCTGTAAGCTTTTAAGCGCAGGAGGCGCCCTATCCCCGCTCGCTCGCTCATTCCCCTGTTCACACGTGCAGTGCAGCTTGTCCGTCTGTTTATTTGTCAGCTTTGGCGAGACACGGGTGCTTGTGTATTAGCGTGAGCGTTTTTTATTCTGTTTACAGGAACAGTTTTACAAGTCCGCAAAGGATCGAGGAAAGGTTTATCGCCAGCTGAAAAGAGACACAGCGCTTCGGCTGTGGAGACTTGTTCGGCTGGCGTTCGGAGAGTCGCGTTTTTCAGAATTGTATTGAGATCGTTTTCCACAGAGCTCAGATGTCAAAGCACAGCAGCAGCTCTCCACAGCGATCCTCTATAGCGCCCTTTCTCCCGCAGCTCCGTCCTCATTGGAAGGAAGCAAGAGTGAAAGGCTGAAGTGAAATAGAGCGGGGACGAAGGCAGTGAAGAGAGAGAACGTGGGAAGAAGAGAAAAACGCAAGGGAAAAAAAGCAGCGTCGTAAAAGAGGTGACGGAGCTGTCCTTTCAATAAGAAGGGTGCCAGCGAGCCTTGCTCTCGCTTACGGCCACACCCCCTTGAGCACGCCTGATCTCGTCTGATCTCGGAAGCTAAACAGGGATGGGCCTGGTTAGTACTTGGATGGGAGACCGCCTGGGAATACCAGGTGCTGTAAGCTTTTAAGCGCAGGAGGCGCCCTATCCCCGCTCGCTCGCTCATTCCCCTGTTCACACGTGCAGTGCGGCTTGTCCGTCTGTTTATTTGTCAGCTTTGGCGAGACACGGGTGCTTGTGTATTAGCGTGAGCGTTTTTTATTCTGTTTACAGGAACAGTTTTACAAGTCCGCAAAGGATCGAGGAAAGGTTTATCGCCAGCTGAAAAGAGACACAGCGCTTCGGCTGTGGAGACTTGTTCGGCTGGCGTTCGGAGAGTCGCGTTTCTCAGAATTGTATTGAGATCGTTTTCCACAGAGCTCAGATGTCAAAGCACAGCAGCAGCTCTCCACAGCGATCCTCTATAGCGCCCTTTCTCCCGCAGCTCCGTCCTCATTGGAAGGAAGCAAGAGTGAAAGGCTGAAGTGAAATGGAGCGGGGACGAAGGCAGTGAAGAGAGAGAACGTGGGAAGAAGAGAAAAACGCAAGGGAAAAAAAGCAGCGTCGTAAAAGAGGTGACGGAGCTGTCCTCTCAATAAGAAGGGTGCCAGCGAGCCTTGCTCTAGCTTACGGCCACACCCCCTTGAGCACGCCTGATCTCATCTGATCTCGGAAGCTAAACAGGGATGGGCCTGGTTAGTACTTGGATGGGAGACCGCCTGGGAATACCAGGTGCTGTAAGCTTTTAAGCGCAGGAGGCGCCCTATCCCCGCTCGCTCGCTCATTCCCCTGTTCACACGTGCAGTGCGGCTTGTCCGTCTGTTTATTTGTCAGCTTTGGCGAGACACGGGTGCTTGTGTATTAGCGTGAGCGTTTTTTATTCTGATCAGGAACAGTTTTACAAGTCCGCAAAGGATCGAGGAAAGGTTTATCGCCAGCTGAAAAGAGACACAGCGCTTTGGCTGTGGAGACATGTTCGGCTGGCGTTCGGAGAGTCGCGTTTTTCAGAATTGTATTGAGATCGTTTTCCACAGAGCTCAGATGTCAAAGCACAGCAGCAGCTCTCCACAGCGATCCTCTATAGCGCCCTTTCTCCCGCAGCTCCGTCCTCATTGGAAGGAAGCAAGAGTGAAAGGCTGAAGTGAAATAGAGCGGGGACGAAGGCAGTGAAGAGAGAGAACGTGGGAAGAAGAGAAAAACGCAAGGGAAAAAGAGCAGCGTCATAAAAGAGGTGACGGAGCTGTCCTCTCAATAAGAAGGGTGCCAGCGAGCCTTGCTCTTGCTTACGGCCACACCCCCTTGAGCACGCCTGATCTCGTCTGATCTCGGAAGCTAAACAGGGATGGACCTGGTTAGTACTTGGATGGGAGACCGCCTGGGAATACCAGGTCCTGTAAGCTTTTAAGCGCAGGAGGCGCCCTATCCCCGCTCGCTCGCTCATTCCCCTGTTCACACGTGCAGTGCGGCTTGTCCGTCTGTTTATTTGTCAGCTTTGGCGAGACGCGGGTGCTTGTGTATTAGCGTGAGCGTTTTTTATTCTGATCAGGAACAGTTTTACAAGTCCGCAAAAGATCGAAGAAAGGTTTATCGCCAGCTGAAAAGAGACACAGCGCTTCGGCTGTGGAGACTTGTTCGGCTGGCGTTCGGAGAGCCGCGTTTTTCAGAATTGTATTGAGATCGTTTTCCACAGAGCTCAGATGTCAAAGCACAGCAGCAGCTCTCCACAGCGATCCTCTATAGCGCCCTTTCTCCCGCAGCTCCGTCCTCATTGGAAGGAAGCAAGAGTGAAAGGCTGAAGTGAAATAGAGCGGGGACGAAGGCAGTGAAGAGAGAGAACGTGGGAAGAAGAGAAAAACGCAAGGGAAAAAAAGCAGCGTCATAAAAGAGGTGACGGAGCTGTCCTCTCAATAAGAAGGGTGCCAGCGAGCCTTGCTCTCGCTTACGGCCACACCCCCTTGAGCACGCCTGATCTCGTCTGATCTCGGAAGCTAAACAGGGATGGGCCTGGTTAGTACTTGGATGGGAGACCGCCTGGGAATACCAGGTGCTGTAAGCTTTTAAGCGCAGGAGGCGCCCTATCCCCGCTCGCTCGCTCATTCCCCTGTTCACACGTGCAGTGCGGCTTGTCCGTCTGTTTGTCAGCTTTGGCGAGACACGGGTGCTTGTGTATTAGCGTGAGCGTTTTTTATTCTGATCATGAACAGTTTAACAAGTCCGCAAAGGATCGAGGAAAGGTTTATCGCCAGCTGAAAAGAGACACAGCGCTTCGGCTGTGGAGACTTGTTCGGCTGGCGTTCGGAGAGTCGCGTTTTTCAGAATTGTATTGAGATCGTTTTCCACAGAGCTCAGATGTCAAAGCACAGCAGCAGCTCTCCACAGCGATCCTCTATAGCGCCCTTTCTCCCGCAGCTCCGTCCTCATTGGAAGGAAGCAACAGGGAAAGGCTGAAGTGAAATAGAGCGGGGACGAAGGCAGTGAAGAGAGAGAACGTGGGAAGAAGAGAAAACCGCAAGGGAAAAAAAGCAGCGTCGTAAAAGAGGTGACGGAGCTGTCCTCTCAATAAGAAGGGTGCCAGCGAGCCTTGCTCTCGCTTACGGCCACACCCCCTTGAGCACGCCTGATCTCGTCTGATCTCGGAAGCTAAACAGGGATGGACCTGGTTAGTACTTGGATGGGAGACCGCCTGGGAATACCAGGTCCTGTAAGCTTTTAAGCGCAGGAGGCGCCCTATCCCCGCTCGCTCGCTCATTCCCCTGTTCACACGTGCAGTGCGGCTTGTCCGTCTGTTTATTTGTCAGCTTTGGCGAGACGCGGGTGCTTGTGTATTAGCGTGAGCGTTTTTTATTCTGATCAGGAACAGTTTTACAAGTCCGCAAAAGATCGAAGAAAGGTTTATCGCCAGCTGAAAAGAGACACAGCGCTTCGGCTGTGGAGACTTGTTCGGCTGGCGTTCGGAGAGTCGCGTTTTTCAGAATTGTATTGAGATCGTTTTCCACAGAGCTCAGATGTCAAAGCACAGCAGCAGCTCTCCACAGCGATCCTCTATAGCGCCCTTTCTCCCGCAGCTCCGTCCTCATTGGAAGGAATCAAGAGTGAAAGGCTGAAGTGAAATAGAGCGGGGACGAAGGCAGTGAAGAGAGAGAACGTGGGAAGAAGAGAAAAACGCAAGGGAAAAAAAGCAGCGTCATAAAAGAGGTGACGGAGCTGTCCTCTCAATAAGAAGGGTGCCAGCGAGCCTTGCTCTCGCTTACGGCCACACCCCCTTGAGCACACCTGATCTTGTCTGATCTCGGAAGCTAAACAGGGATGGGCCTGGTTAGTACTTGGATGGGAGACCGCCTGGGGATACCAGGTGCTGTAAGCTTTTAAGCGCAGGAGGCGCCCTATCCCCGCTCGCTCGCTCATTCCCCTGTTCACACGTGCAGTGCGGCTTGTCCGTCTGTTTATTTGTCAGCTTTGGCGAGACACGGGTGCTTGTGTATTAGCGTGAGCGTTTTTTATTCTGATCAGGAACAGTTTTACAAGTCCGCAAAGGATCGAGGAAAGGTTTATCGCCAGCTGAAAAGAGACACAGCGCTTCGGCTGTGGAGACTTGTTCGGCTGGCGTTCGGAGAGTCGCGTTTTTCAGAATTGTATTGAGATCGTTTTCCACAGAGCTCAGATGTCAAAGCACAGCAGCAGCTCTCCACAGCGATCCTCTATAGCGCCCTTTCTCCCGCAGCTCCGTCCTCATTGGAAGGAAGCAACAGGGAAAGGCTGAAGTGAAATAGAGCGGGGACGAAGGCAGTGAAGAGAGAGAACGTGGGAAGAAGAGAAAAACGCAAGGGAAAAAAAGCAGCGTCGTAAAAGAGGTGACGGAGCTGTCCTCTCAATAAGAAGGGTGCCAGCGAGCCTTGCTCTCGCTTACGGCCACACCCCCTTGAGCACGCCTGATCTCGTCTGATCTCGGAATCTAAACAGGGATGGGCCTGGTTAGTACTTGGATGGGAGACCGCCTGGGAATACCAGGTGCTGTAAGCTTTTAAGCGCAGGAGGCGCCCTATCCCCGCTCGCTCGCTCATTCCCCTGTTCACACGTGCAGTGCGGCTTGTCCGTCTGTTTGTCAGCTTTGGCGAGACACGGGTGCTTGTGTATTAGCGTGAGCGTTTTTTATTCTGATCATGAACAGTTTAACAAGTCCGCAAAGGATCGAGGAAAGGTTTATCGCCAGCTGAAAAGAGACACAGCGCTTCGGCTGTGGAGACTTGTTCGGCTGGCGTTCGGAGAGTCGCGTTTTTCAGAATTGTATTGAGATCGTTTTCAACAGAGCTCAGATATCAAAGCACAGCAGCAGCTCTCCACAGCGATCCTCTATAGCGCCCTTTCTCCCGCAGCTCCGTCCTCATTGGAAGGAAGCAAGAGTGAAAGGCTGAAGTGAAATAGAGCGGGGACGAAGGCAGTGAAGAGAGAGAACGTGGGAAGAAGAGAAAAACGCAAGGGAAAAAAAGCAGCGTCGTAAAAGAGGTGACGGAGCTGTCCTCTCAATAAGAAGGGTGCCAGCGAGCCTTGCTCTCGCTTATGGCCACACCCCCTTGAGCACGCCTGATCTCGTCTGATCTCGGAAGCTAATCAGGGATGGGCCTGGTTAGTACTCGGATGGGAGACCGCCTGGGGATACCAGGTGCTGTAAGCTTTTAAGCGCAGGAGGCGCCCTATCCCCGCTCGCTCGCTCATTCCCCTGTTCACACGTGCAGTGCGGCTTGTCCGTCTGTTTATTTGTCAGCTTTGGCGAGACACGGGTGCTTGTGTATTAGCGTGAGCGTTTTTTATTCTGATCATGAACAGTTTAACAAGTCCGCAAAGGATCGAGGAAAGGTTTATCGCCAGCTGAAAAGAGACACAGCGCTTCGGCTGTGGAGACTTGTTCGGCTGGCGTTCGGAGAGTCGCGTTTTTCAGAATTGTATTGAGATCGTTTTCCACAGAGCTCAGATGTCAAAGCACAGCAGCAGCTCTCCACAGCGATCCTCTATAGCGCCCTTTCTCCCGCAGCTCCGTCCTCATTGGAAGGAATCAAGAGTGAAAGGCTGAAGTGAAATAGAGCGGGGACGAAGGCAGTGAAGAGAGAGAACGTGGGAAGAAGAGAAAAACGCAAGGGAAAAAAAGCAGCGTCGTAAAAGAGGTGACGGAGCTGTCCTCTCAATAAGAAGGGTGCCAGGGAGCCTTGCCCTCGCTTACGGCCACACCCCCTTGAGCACGCCTGATCTCGTCTGATCTCGGAAGCTAAACAGGGATGGGCCTGGTTAGTACTTGGATGGGAGACCGCCTGGGAATACCAGGTGCTGTAAGCTTTTAAGCGCAGGA